>NW_011494828.1:826281-826441 GCF_000754665.1 Bison bison bison
CACTTTATCCATTCCTCTGATGAACATTTAGGTTACTTCCATGTCTTGACTATTGTAAACAGTGCTGCTGTGAACACTGGGATTTGAGAGTTGGACTGTGAAGAAAGCTGAGCGCCGAAGAATTGATGCTTTTGAACTGTGGTGTTGAAGAAGACTCTTG
>NW_011494828.1:826541-829584 GCF_000754665.1 Bison bison bison
ACCGGGTGGCCGCCGTGGGTAGTGGGGACGGAAAGGGAAGACGGAGGGCTTGGAAGTCAGTGTGTCCTGCCGGCAACCAGAACGCCTGGTCCAAGCCGGGTGGAACCAAGACAGAGGGAAGGACACATTGACTCCAGCACCCTGCCTCGCTTGTCAGAGGGACAGCCTCATCCTCTGATCACGCCCTGATGGACCAAACCAGGCAGGGAGGAAGAAGACTGCAGACCTCCCCAGGCAGAGGAGACATGATGGTTCAAGTCCAGGCAGTGGTTAACTCTGAGCCCTGCTTCCCATGAGGGTGTGGAGGGAAGAGTCGCCTCTCTCCAGTTCCCCTGCAGGACGCAGGGGGGTGTGAGGCCAGCAGCAGGCTGGGGCTGTGTTTGGAGTGAGGGTCGGGCTGGTGGTAGGCAGGGCCTGCTGCTGCTGCTCCTAAGTCGCTTCAGTCGTGTCCCACTCTTAGTGACCCCATGGACTGCAGCCTACCAGGCTCCTCTGCCCATGGGATTTTCCAGGCAAGAGTACTGGAGTGGGTTGCCATTGCCTTCTCCAAAGCAGGGCCTAGTCCTCTGGAAATCCTAGACCCGGCACACAGCTCCCATGTCTGCTGAGCCTGCTCTGGTTGACCTTCAGATGTGCCGCTGGGCTAATTCTGACCCTCAGTGCTAGCAGCCCAGCCCAAAGGTCAGGAAAGATGGCTAGGAGGCTGCAAGCGAGAACCCCTTGTCCTTTGAACTTACCCAGTACAAAGGACAAGGGAATGAGGTCCGCAGAGCGGTTGCAGTATCGGGCCACCTGAGCATACACACGCTTCTGCTCCTGGGTCAGCAGCAGCCTGGGGAAGGTCAGGTGGGGCCTGAGTTAGAGGGAGGTAACCAACCTAGTCCCCCGCAGGCCAGCCCTGAGACCCTGCCCTCACCCTCGCACCGGTAGGTGACGCTGAGCAGAGCATACAGGGCGATGAAGAGGAGGAACTCCTTGTAGAGGAGCTTGTAGATGCTTCCTCGCCAACGGAGAAGCAGGCCAGAGAAGCCTCCGAAGCGGGCCTCTGCCACTTTGAGGGTGTAGGAGACCGTCATGGTGCTGGCGACCTGGGGCAGAAGGTCGTGAGAGCTGCCCTTCTCTCCCCATAAACCTCCTCCTTAGCCTGCCTTCTCATCACCCAGCTTAGGTCCCCAAGTAACCTCCTACAACTCTGGTCACCCCCCGACCCCAGCCTTCACCCTTTCAGTAGGAAGGAAGCAGACAAGCAGATAGAGCACACCCCCAGCCCCCTAGGACTCAGTGGCACATGGGTCAAACCAGGATGAGATGGGGCAGAGGGGAGCTGAGATCTACATCCTCTCCTGCCTGAGGCTGCCCCAAGCTCCTCTTCCACTTGCAGGACTAGGAGGGACCCCTGAACTGCTGAGGACAGGAGACTCAACTGTAGCCCAGCCCCATACACCGTGGGGTCTTGCTCTCGAAGCTGATAGTTGGTCTCTCAAGGCACAGGGCACTCTGACCCCCATCCCACACCTACCTACCTGCTCTGGACAGCAGCCTGTGCCGAGGAAGGGGAACTGAGCTAGCCTTCACCCCACAACACTTAAGTACCTCCTGGGTCCATAAAGTTTGGCCGGACTGAGGTTATCATTGATGGATTGAGGCTGTCACCCGACTTCCCCTGGTGCTGGGAACTGGCTGTGTCTTCCTGTGCCTGCAGGGCTGGGCTGGCCTTTGAGTGCTATAAATGCCTCTGCATTGACCCCACAGCTCACACCATATCCTTGGAGCCAAGGTGACAGAACTGACTGTCCCACGCTCCAGGTGAGAAGACAGATGCATGATAAAGTGTCATAACAGCTGCTGATGGCAGGGCACTGACTAAGTGGCAGGCACTGTGCCAGAGCACCAGTCCATCAAATCTCTGGCCTGTCCTGGGAAGCTCCCTCCCCACGCTGTGAGCTGGTTCTCCCTGCAAGTGGTTCCTGAAGAGAGGAAGCATGGAGAGGTGGTTAGGAACGTAAGTTTGCGAGGCAGACACACCTGGGGTTGAATTCTGCCTCTCTGTGGCTTTGTCCAAGATACCTAATCTCTCTAACTTCAGTTTGCTCCTCTGTAAAACAGTATCAATAACCCCTTCCTCACAAGGCAGTGGGGAATATTCAGAGCAAGAATGCCCGGAGCCTGGAGCATGCAGGCATTCATCCTGGGCCAGTGAAAAGCCAGCCTTTTCCCTTTGGTTTCCACCTACTGGTCCACTGTTGCTTCTCAGAACCTGGGATGCCTGGCTGGCCTCTCCCCAAGCCAAACAGTGCCAGGTCCTGGCTTTTAATGTGGCCTATGAGATGCTCCCACTTCCACCTGCTGTCATCAGCCTCTGACCTCGCTCCTTTTCACTGCTCCTTTGAGGTCCTCTCTCGAATCAGTTAGTCATACCGCCCTAAAATCTTCTACAAAGAGGTCTCCCCTCCAGCCCACAAGACCTTGGACAGGATTATGTCTGATTCATCTCAATAAAGCTGAGGACTTGAACCCAGGCAGGCTTTTCTTTTCTCTTTCTTTCTATTTTATTAAAAAAATTTTTAAATTAGAATACAGTTGATTTACAATGTAGTGTTTCTGCTGTACAGCCAAGTGAATCATTTATGCATATATCCACTTTTAATTAGATTCTTTTCCCATATAGGCCATTACAGAGTACTGGGTTCCTTGTGCTATACAGCAGGTCCTTATTAGTTATCTACTTTATATATAGTAGTGTATATATATCAATCTCAGTCTCCCAATTTATATCCCTCCACCTTCTCCCCCCATAACTAAAAGTTTGTTTTCTACATCTGTGATTCTATTTCTGTTTTGTAAATAAGTTCTTTTATACCATTTTTTTAGATTCCATATATATGTGGTATCATATATTTGTCTTTCTCTGACTTCACTCAGCATGAGAATCTCTAGGTCCATCCATGTCATTATTTCATTTTTTATGGCTAAGTAACATTCCATTGTGTGTATGTATATATATATATATATATATATACACACATATATATATATATATATA
>NW_011494828.1:829749-829971 GCF_000754665.1 Bison bison bison
GGGATTTGAGAGTTGGACTGTGAAGAAAGCTGAGCGCCGAAGAATTGATGCTTTTGAACTGTGGTGTTGAAGAAGACTCTTGAGAGTCCCTTGGACTGCAAGGAGATCCAACCAGTCCATCCTAAAGGAGATCAGTCCTGGGTGTTCATTGGAAGGACTGATGTTGAAGCTGAAACTCTAATACTTTGGCCTCCTCATGCAAAGAGTTGATTCATTGGCAAA
>NW_011494828.1:830071-835234 GCF_000754665.1 Bison bison bison
CTTGATGGACATGAGTTTGGGTGAACTCCAGGAGTTGGTGATGGACAGGGAGGCCTGGCATGCTGCAATTCATGGGGTCGCAAAGAGTTGGACACGACTGAGCGACTGAACTGAACTGAACACTGGGGTGCAGGCATCTTTTAACCTGAAAGACATCTGGTCCCTCTCCCCACTTTTTGTGAGAAACTCCCTGAATGAGCAAGGTCTGAGAGCCAACCCATGGTCTGACAAGTTATGTTCTCCTTCCCAGGCTCAGGGAAGGTGTGCATATGTAGAAAGAACAGGACTCTGTGTGTGTTTGTCCTGGAGGTCTGGAAAACCCACGAGCTGACCTGCAAAAGGGCAAGATACCAGTTCTGGGGCCTTAACCCCCCTGGCCCTGCAGCCCCTTCCCACGCTCTGATCTGTGGCTTTCCTAAAGCATTCTGGACTGCTTCTCTTAAAGAGTCTCTGGTA
This sequence comes from Bison bison bison, assembly GCF_000754665.1. Classification (NCBI taxonomy): domain Eukaryota; kingdom Metazoa; phylum Chordata; class Mammalia; order Artiodactyla; family Bovidae; genus Bison; species Bison bison. The sequence goes on from NW_011494828.1 coordinate 830,528, forward strand.
CCTGGAGAGCTCAGGCCCTGAGGTCCTATCACTTCTCTGACAGTGCTTCCAATTGGCTGCATTTTAGTCCTTAGCTCCCATCCCCATCTGAGGCTCTCTCACATCAGCCTGTTACCCAACTCTCTGGATCCCTGGCCTGTGCATTTCCCACAGAGCCATGGGTAAAGGTACAGAACCTGAAGCCTTGCCCCAGGAGGGAGCAGTCCCCAGGCCCCACCCTGCCCCTCCTTCCTGAGTCACTTTATCTCCCTTCCCAGTTGCTGACAGGTCCCTTTGGTTTATGGTCAAGGAGAGGGAACCACTCCACCTGTAAATCATTTTCCCCACCCTTCTTTATCCTCCCCTAGCTCTTGCCCCTCCCTCTCTTCTGGTCCTAACCACCAGTGCCCCCTCCCCTCACAGCTGAAAGCTGATATATGACTTGGCAGTTTATTGCATGGAGTCTGGAGCCAGACTGCCTAGATAATTTTTTTTAAGAGCACATTTTATACATTCATTTATTTTGTTGTTCAGTTGTTAAGTCGTATCCAACTCTTTGTGACCCCTTGGACTGCAGTGCAACAGGCTTCCCTGTCCTTCACTATCTCCTACAGTTTGCCCAAACTCTTGTCCATTGAGTCAATATTTATTTATGTATCTGGCTGCTCCGGGTGTTAGTTGCAGCATGCGGGACCTTCAGTTGCAGCATGTGAATTCTTAGTTGTAATATATAGGGTCTAGTTCCCTGACCAGGAATCAAACCCAGGCCCCGTGTGTTGGGAGCATAGAATCTTAGCCACTGAACCACCAGGGAAGTCCCTGCCCATATTTTTAAATCCAGACTCCACAGTAAACTACCTTTGTGACCTTGTTCTTAAGCAAACTGTTTAACCTCTGTCCTTAATTTCCCTGTGGGGAAACAAATACCTATCTCACACAGTTGTTGTGACTATCAAATGAATTAATATTTATGCAGTGCTTGGTAAGCATGAAATGCTCCTGTAGCTATTAATTTCTCCTTTCTGGTGCAGGTCTTGTACTTCCACATCTGCCCCTGCAAGGACACCTGAGATCTTCTTGTTGCTGAATCCAGTAGGCCTCTCCTGAGTCCTCACCTTACTTGGTATCTTTCACTCTTTTTTTAAATTTTATACATTTACTTGGCCACACAGACATGTGGAATCTTAGTTCCCCGACCAGGAATCAAACCTGTGTCCCCTTCATTGGAAGTGCAGAGTCTTAACCACTGGATCACCAGAGAAGTCCTGCATCTTTCATTCTTGAAAGACTCCCTTGACCTCTGTGACTTGATACTGTCAAGAGATTCTGACTCTGAACTGCCAAGGGGTAGGCATTTGGGATAGGTGTTCAAATAGGAGCAGCAAGCCTGAGAGCATCCTCTGGAAGATGGAGACTCAGAGAACTCAGAAAAACCTCAGCTTGGTCAGAGGTTGTGAGCATCTTGTGGGGAGGAGAAAGGGCACTAGTAAGAGGGACTGAGAGATGAGTAGAGTAGGACAGATGCAAGGACAGAGAACTAGTGACTCCCAGAAGAGTCAGGCAGGGGAATTCGCTGGCAGTCCAGAGGTTACATTTCCACTGCTGGGGGCACAGATTTGATCCCTGATTGAGGAACTAAGATCCTGCATGCCATGCGGCCAAAGAATAAATTAAAAAGTCATGCAGTGGTGAATAGTGGAGTCAGGCATCTTGGGTTCAGATCTTGGCTCTGCCCCTTAACTTTGGGCAAGAGGCTTAACCCCATGAGGCTCAGTTTCCTCATCTGTGAAATGTAGATAATAATTCCATCATAAGGTTACTGTGAGAAGTCCAGAAGATAAATGCTGAGCCCTGTGCCTGGTTTGTGGCAGTGTATAGGATCCGTTAATGGCAGCTTATGTGACACTGAAGGAAGAGGCAGAGTAGGCTGGCAGGCCCTTCAGTTACAGCATCCAGGAGGATGTCCTCTTGATGCCTGGGCTCCCAGAGGAGGGTGCCAGAACCTTGTTATCCTTCCAAGGGGAGGAGACAGTATGCCACCCCAAAATGCGCCACATTGGCATATTGGTTACTTTGAGCTAAATAGGCACTTGAAAAATTGCAAATGCAGGGAGAGGCTTTCTCTGAACTCACCTTATCTGCCTGAAGAGAGAGCCTCCAAAGAAACTCAATCATCACAAATCCCCTTTCTGGGAGTTTCATCTCATATCACAGGAAGTCTATATCACATCCAGACCAACTTTGTCATAAACTATCATATCTCCCACCCATTCTTCTAAGGGCCCATACCTCTTTCCTGTAAATTATTTACTCTCCCCTAAGAGGCCTACATTCCCCTACCCCTTTCTCTATTCAGTTGGTATTTAAACCTCAATTCTAAGCCACATGGAGGAGTTATTCATTTTCCCCTGGAATATCCCCCATGTATAGGCTTCCCATACTGTTCATGGGGTTCTCAAGGCAAGAATACTGAAGTGGTTTGCCACTCCCTTCTCCAGTGGACCACATTTTGTCAGAACTCTCCACCACAATCCGTCCACCTTGGGTGACCCTACATGGCATGACTCATAACTTCACTGAGTTAGACAAGGCTGTGGTCCACTTGATCAGTTTGATCAGTTTTCTGTAATTGTGGTTTTCACAATCTGGTTTCTGTCTGTCCTCTGATGGGTAAGGATAAGAGGCTTATGAAAGCTTCCTGATGGGGGAAACTGACTGTGGAAGAAACTGGGTCTTGTTCTGATGGGCGGGGCCATGCTCCAAAAATCTTTAATCCAATTTTCTGTTTATGGACAGGGTTGTGTTCCTTCCCTATTGTTTGACCTGAGACCAAACTATGGTGGAGGTAATGAAGAAAATGGCGACCTCCTTCAAAAGGTCCCGTGCAGGCATTGCGCACTCAGTGCCCCCAACCTTGCAGCAGGCCACGACCCACGCCTCCACTGGAGACTCCAGGACACTCACAGGCAAGTCTAGGTCAGTCTCTTGTGAGGTCACTGCTCCCTTCTCTTGGGTCCTGGTGTATGCAAGGTTTTGTTTGTGCCCTTCAAGAGTCTGTTTCCCCAGTCCTATGTAAGTTCTGGCAGCTCTAGGGTGGGGCTAATGACGACCTCCTCCAAGAGGGCTTATGCCACACCCAGGTCTGCCGCACCCAGAGCCCCTGCCCCTGCAGGGCTGCTGCTGACCTGTACCTCCACAGGAGACACTCAGACACTCAAGGCAGGTCTGGCTCAGTCTGTGTGGGGTCTCCTGGTGTGCACAGGTTTTGCTTGAGCCCTCCAAGCATCTCTGGTGGGTATGGGATTTGATTCTAAACGTGACTTTGCCTCTCCTACCATCTTGCTGGGGCTTCTCCTTTGCCTTCAGATGTGGAGTATCCTTTTTTTTTTAGTGGGATCCAACATTCACCTATGCAATATTGCTCTTCATAGCATCAGACCTTGCTTCTATCACCAGTCACATCCATAGCTGGGTATTGTTTTTGCTTTGACTCCATCCCTTCATTCTTTCTGTATTTATTTCTCCACTGATCTCCAGTAGCATATTGGGCACCTACTGACCTGGGGAGTTCCTCTTTCAGTATCCTATCATTTTGCCTTTTCATACTGTTCATGGGGTTCTCAAGGCAATAATACTGAAGTGGTTTGCCATTCCCTTCTCCAGTGGACCACATTCTGTTAGACCTCTCCACCATGACCCACCCGTCTTGGGTTGCCCCACGGGCATGGCTTAGTTTCATTGAGTTAGACAAGGCTGTGGTCCTAGTGTGATTAGATTGACTAGTCTTCTGTGAGTATGATTTCAGTATGTCTGCCCTCTGATGCCCTCTTGCAACACCGACCATCTTTAGAAAAGGCAGAGGAACCAGAGATCAAATTGCGAACATCCGCTGGATCATGGAAAAAGCAAGAGAGTTCCAGAAAAACATCTATTTCTGCTTTATTGACTATGCCAAAGCCTTTGACTGTGTGGATCACAATAAACTGTGGAAAATTCTGAAAGAGATGGGAATACCAGACCACCTGACCTGCCTCTTGAGAAATCTGTATGCAGGTCAGGAAGCAACAATTAGAACTGGACATGGAACAACAGACTGGTTCCAAATAGGAAAAGGAGTACGTCAAGGCTGTATATTATCACCCTGCTTATTTAACTTCTATGTAGAGTACATCATGAGAAACGCTGGACTGGAAGAAACACAAGCTGGAATCAAGATTGCCGGGAGAAATATCAATAACCTCAGATATGCAGATGACACCACCCTTATGGCAGAAAGTGAAGAGAACTAAAAAGCCTCTTGATGAAAGTGAAAGTGGAGAGTGAAAAAGTTGGCTTAAAGTTCAACATTCAGAAAACGAAGATCATGGCATCCGGTCCCATCACTTCATGGGAAATAGATGGGGAAACAGTGGAAACAGTGTCAGACTTTATTTTTTGGGGCTCCAAAATCACTGCAGATGGTGATTGCAGCCATGAAATTAAAAGACGCTTACTCCTTGGAAGGAAAGTTATGACCAACCTAGATAGCCTATTCAAAAGCAGAGACATTACTTTGCCAACAAAGGTTCGTCTAGTCAGGGCTATGGTTTTTCCTGTGGTCATGTATGGATGTGAGAGTTGGACTGTGAAGAAGGCTGAGTGCCGAAGAACTGATGCTTTTGAACTGTGGTGTTGGAGAAGACTCTTGAGAGTCCCTTGGACTGCAAGGAGATCCAACCAGTCCATTCT
>NW_011494828.1:835334-840795 GCF_000754665.1 Bison bison bison
CATCTTGTTGGAGAAGACTCTTGAGAGTCCCTTGGACTGCAAGGAGATCCAACCAGTCCATTCTGAAGAAGATCAGCCCTGGGATTTCTTTGGAGGGAATGATGCTGAAGCTGAAACTCCAGTACTTTGGCCACCTCATGTGAAGAGTTGACTCATTGGAAAAGACTCTGATGCTGGGAGGGATTGGGGGCAAGAGGAGAAGGGGACAACAGAGGATGAGATGGCTGGATGGCATCACTGACTCAATGGATGTGAGTTTGAGTGAACTCCGGGAGCTGGTGATGGCGTGCTGCGATTCATGGGGTCACAAAGAGTCGGACACGATTGAGTGACTGAACTGAACTGAACATTCTCCTGTCAATGAGTGAAAAAGTTGGCTTAAAATTCAACATTCAGAAAACTAAGATCATGGCATCTGGTCTCATCACTTCATGGAAAATAGATGGGGAAACATTTTTTTGGTCTCCAAAATCACTGCAGATGGTGACTGCAGCCTTGAAATTAAAAGACAGTTGCTCCTTGGAAGAAAAGCTACGACCAACCTAGACAGCATATTAAAAAGTGGAGACATTACTTTGCTGACAAAGGTCCATCTAGTCAAAGCTATGATTTTCCCAGTAGTCATGTATGGATGTGAGAGTTGGACTATAAAGAAAGCTGGGTGCTGAAGAATTGATGCTTGTGAACTGTGGTATTGGAGAAGACTCTTGAGAGTCCCTTGGACTGCAAGGAGATCCAACCAGTCAATTCTAAAGGAAATCAGACCTGAACATTAATTGGGAGGACTGATGCTGAAGCTGAAATTCCAATACTTTGGCCACCTGAGACTCATTGGAAGAGACTCTGATGCTGGGAAAGATTGAAGGCAGGAGGAGAAGGGGACGACAGAGGTTGAGATGGTCTTTCCCCAGTCGCATCACCGACTCGATGGACATCAGTTTGAGCAAGCTCCAGGAGTTGGTGAAGGACAGGGAAGCCTGGTGTACTGTGGTCCATGGGGTTGCAAAGAGTCGGACACGACTGAGCGACTGAACTGATGGGCTTCCCAGGCAGCGCTAGTGGTAAAAAACCTGCCTGCCAATGCAGGAGATGTAAAAGACGCGGTTCAATCCTTGGTCAGGAAGATTTCCTGGAGAAGGGCATGGCAACCCACTCCAGTATTCTTGTCCGGAGAATCCCATGGATAGAGGAGCCTGGTGGGCTACAGTTCATAGGATCATAAAGAGTTGGACACCACTGAAGCAACTTAGCATGCACGCACATCCCACATGTATACAGAAGCTCTGCATGTTAATAAACTTGCTTTTGGGGACTTCCCTGGTGGTTCAGTTGTTAAGAATCCACCTTCCAATGCAGGTTCAATCCCTGGTTGGGGAACTAAGATCCCACATGCCATGGGGCAACTAAGCCTGTGTTTTGCAGTTAGAGAAAAGCCCACACTGCAATGAAGACCTAGTTCAGCCAAAAAAAAAAAAAAGTTTTTAATTAAAATAAAATAATCCTTTTAAAAAATACATAAACTTGCTTTTTGTTTTTTTGTACTTGTTGTTAATCTCTTTGTTGAAGAGTCCTGTTTGGGTTAGTTTGATTTGGGAATCCAACTTTAGATAGTGTAGTTAAGCCAGAAAAGATAAGAATGAGTAAGTCATAAGTAAAGACTAGGGGAAAAGTATTCCGGGCAGAGGGAATAAATGTGCAAAGGCTCAGAGGCAGGAACAGTTCTATTATGTGTGAGAAAGACAGAGAGAAGGCCTCTCTGACTGCAGCAAAGCAGGCAAGAGGAGATTGTTTAGAGAGGTCGACAGGGCCTGACTATGGGGAACTTTATAGACCATCTCAAGGATTCTGAATTTCATTCTCAGACTAAAGGGACACCCCTGAAGAGTTACTTGTAAGAAATGTACCAACTAATAAGATGATAATAATAAAGGAAACTCTGTGTGTGTGTGAGGGGGGCATGTGGGAGAGTATATGGCAACTCTGCCCTACCTGCTCAATTTTTCTGAAAAATCCAAAACCATTCTTAAAAAAATAAAGCCTACCAATAAAAAATACAAAACTGAAAATAAAGAGCCCTGTATGAAAACCTAAGATGGGGAGAGTTTTGACTTCTGCTAACCCCCAGTACCTTAGAATGTGACTATATTTGGAGATAGGACCTTTAAAGAGATAAGTAGGTTAAAACAAGGTCCTCAGGTAGACCCTAATCTTATCTGACTGATGTCTTTAAGAGAAGATGTGATTAGGACACACAGAAAAAGATCATGTGGACTTCCCTGTGGTTCAGACAAGAGTCTACACTGCTATTGCTGTGGGCACTGGTTCAATCCCAAGGAGGGGAAAAAAGGGAGACTGCCATTTACAAACCAAGAGAGGCCTCAGAAGAAATCAACCTTGTCAATACCTTGATCTTGACCTTCCAGCCTCTGGAAGTATGAGAAAATAAATTTCTGTTGTGTAAGTCACCTAGTCTGTAGTAATGTTGTTATGACAACCCTAGAAAACTCATACAAAGGCATTTTGGTTTAGTTTCCAAAACAAAATGGCAATATCGAATAGCTTTATCAAACTATACATCCTCAGCCCCATTTCCCCTTTGGATTTGCTTTTCCTGGCCTTACCTCTACCATCTCCCCATCTGGAAAAGTGTTGACCTATAGAATAAAGACCAAACTCCTGAGGATGGCACTTAAGGCCTTCCTGCCCACCCCCTCTCTCTCTCCCTCTCGTTCATCTGAGCTACTAATATTTCTCCACGTTTCAGGCTGGTTTGGTTCTCCATTCAGGGGACATGGAAGACAAAGTTAGAGAAGTAGACTTTTGTGGGCCTGGTGAGGGATGGGATGGGATGGTCATATGGTGGGAAGATGAAATGGAGACCAGGAAGGTGCTGCAGCAGTAATCCTGATTTGAGAGACTATGACCCAGATTAGGGTGCTTGGGGAACATGGAGTGAACTGCATAGATTTCAGAGATATTTGGGAGATAAAACTGACAGCAATCGAATACTAAATAAATATTTGTTGACTTTCTTGGCCACTCTTTCTAAAGTAAGCTCTTTGGTTACTCTCCTGTTTACTTCCTTCACAGCACTTTTCACAGCCTGCAATTACTTTGTTTATATTTTTGCCTATTGTCTGTTTCCATTAAGCAGAATGTAAACTAAATGAGGGCTGCAACATTGACCAACCTTTTACACACAGTGCTTGGTCACTGACCAAGGGCTCTCAGATCTTTGAGGACTGAATAGGTTAATAAGTGATTGGATGGTACAGAGTGAGCACAGAAAGGCGAAAGGTCAAGGCCAGGAAGAAGCCTGTGATCCTGGGATCCAGAGGGTTTAAGACTCCACCTCTTTACCACCTCATGTGGGTCAGAATGGCCATTGTTTAGAACTCTATAATAAAAAATGCTGGAGAGGGTGTGGATAAAAGAGAAACACCTTAAACTGTTGGTGGGAATGTAACTTGGTGCAGCCACTATGGAATACAGTATGGATGTTCCTCGAAAAACTTAAAAATAGAGTCGCCATGTGATCCAGCAATCCTACTCCTAGGTATATATCCAGAGAAAATTCTAATTAAAAAAGATACATGCACCTTAATGTTCACTGCAACACTATTTACAATGTCCAAGACATGGAAACAACATATATGTCCACTGACAGATGAATGGAAAAAGATGTGGCACAAATATACAGTGGACTACTGCTCAGCCATAAAAAGAATGAAATAATGCAGTGGCACCCCACTCCAGTACTCTTGCCTGGAAAATCCCATGGACGGAGGAGCCTGGTGGGCTGCAGTCCATGGGGTCGCTAAGGGTCGGACACGACTGAGCAACTTCACTTTCACTTTTCACTTTCCTGCATTGGAGAAGGAAATGGCAACCCACTCCAGTGTTCTTGCCTGGAGAATCCCAGGGACAGGGGAGCCTGGTGGGCTGCCTTCTATGGGGTCGCACAGAGTCAGACACAACTGAAGCGACTTAGCAGCAGCAGCAATATGGATGAATCTAGAAATTATCATACCAAGTGAAGAGATTATCATACCAGAAAGAGAAAGACAAATTCCATGTATCATTTATATGTGGAATCTAAAATATGATGCAAACTTACCTATGAAACAGAAATAGACTCGCAGACATAGAAAACAGACTTGTGGTTGCCAAGGGGGAGATGGGTTGGGAGTTTGAGATTAGCAGATGCAAACTATTACACATAGAATAGAAAAACAGCGCAGTCCTACTGTTATAGCGCAGGAAACTATGTTGAATATCCTGTGATAAACCATAATGGAAAAGAATATGACAAAGAATGGATGTATTGATATACGTGTAACATAGTCACTTTGCTGTACAATAGAAATTATACAACATTGTAAATCAACTATACTTCAATTAAGTAAATAAATTTAAAAAGGCCCCATCTCTCTGTCTCCGGCCCTGTGAAAGGTGGGCATGGACCAGAGGTTTAGGGGTTCAGGTGGCCCCAGGACCACCTGCCCAATTGTCCTTTGCTAGATTTGAGAAAATACAAGTACCATTCTTCACTTTCTGGCCTCTGGCTGTGGACGCAGGGCAGTGGATGTTTTCAGGGAAAGAGAATAGGCACCCCTCCAGAACATGAGATCTGCCCCTTAAGGGTGTGGGTGTAGGGGTAGCAGAAGATGTGACCTAGCCCTTGAATGCCTAGCTGTTTGATCTCAAGACTCAGCATAGGAGCTCAGGCTTCCACCCACACTCCCCACTCCAGGCAAGCCCAGCTGCGAGTATGCAATTCCTCTCAGCCCCTAAAGGGGGCAGCACTGGCCTGGACCTGCGGTCTCTGGCCAAGAGCGTGGGACGAACGCAAATTCTCGCGCACTTAAAGGGTTGGTGACCAACTCGGGCAAAAGTGAGCGGCGTCCCTGCTTCTGCCCTCCAGGTTGGAATGGTGGTCCATCTAGTTGCTGAGGAGACTCCCCATACGCCCAGGCACCCTCGGACTTCAGCATAAGCCCCCAAGGATGGGGGGCGAAAGGACCCCCATTAGAGGGACTCTCAGTCACCAGGACGAGGTAGGAGGGCAGGGACAAAGCTGGCTCTTACATCCTGATGGCCACCCACATGGTGACTAGCAGTATGGCTGCGTCTTGAAGGCGGGAGCAGTAGGCTTAGCCTCTGGGTGCGCGGGTGGGAGGAGGAGCTTCTTCTTGACGTAAGGCCTGATGAGGGGCGTGGCTTCTCGGTGACTCGCATGAAGGGGGCGGGCTCTTAATGATGAGACGCCGGGGAGGGGGCAGGCGTTCATTGATAAAAACGCTGGGCTCCCTGGGGCGCGAGCGCGGCGTAGCAAACCCTGGCAGCGCCTCGCGCCGTCTGGGCCTGGCGGAACCCAGAAATTAGCCTGGCCGGCGCTGCGCCGCACCGCCCGCATGGAGCCCGCGGCCGGCTTCTTGTCCCCGCGACCCTTCCCTCGTGC
>NW_011494828.1:840895-849101 GCF_000754665.1 Bison bison bison
AAGCCTGGATCTGAGCCAGAGGTGCTGGCCGAGACTCCGGCACCGGACCCTGGGCGCCTCATCACCGACCCGCGGAGCGGCCGCACCTACTTCAAAGGCCGCCTGTTGGGCAAGGTGAGCTGAGGAGTGGTGCCAGCGAGGGTAGGGGAGCCCTGCCGACTTCTTTGCCCTCGTGGAGCGGGGCGGGGCCGTTTGGCCTCGGCATGGGGACGTCTGCGGGCCAGACCTGCCTGATGCCTTCTCCTTATAGGGGGGCTTTGCCCGCTGCTACGAGGCCACTGACACAGAGACCGGCAATGCCTACGCGGTCAAAGTCATCTCGCAGAGCCGCATTACCAAGCCGCATCAGCGTGAGAAGGTGAGCCAGGGCCCAGGCCCAACGGGCGACGGGTGGGAGGGACGAGGGAGCCCTTGACGGATGGTAACCCCCCGCCGCCACTGCAGATCCTAAACGAGATTGAGCTGCACCGCGGCCTGCAGCACCGCCACATCGTGCGTTTCTCGCACCACTTTGAGGATGCTGACAACATATACATTTTCCTGGAGCTCTGCAGCCGAAAGGTGAGGGATGGTAGAGGTAGGGGAGGGAGTAGGGACCTTAAGACCCAAAGTTGGAGCCCTGTTCTTCCTCGGCGAGCACACGGAGGGAGGGTCGGGGAGGGCGGACGAAGGGCTGAGGCCGCCGCTCTCTGCAGTCCCTGGCCCACATCTGGAAGGCCCGGCACACCCTGTTGGAGCCAGAGGTGCGCTACTACCTTCGGCAGATCCTTTCCGGACTCAAGTACTTGCACCAGCGGGGCATCTTGCACCGGGACCTCAAGCTAGGTGAGACTCCTGGGCCAACAGGTTGGGGGGCTGGGGAGGCAGAGAAAAAGGCGTCTGACACATTTCTCCGCCCCTGTTCAGGAAATTTTTTTATCACTGAAAACATGGAACTGAAGATGGGGGATTTTGGACTGGCAACCCGGTTGGAGCCCCCAGAGCATAGGAAGAAGTGAGTGTTTGGGTGGGGGCGGGGGGGATGGCCACAGTCTGTGTGACACAGATGACGTGAGTGACAGACACTGAGTATATATCTGTAGGAGGCACGATGATTGCCTGATGTGACCGTGTGATTGATGGGAGGGTGGTGTGTGTGGGTGTGTGTGTGTGTGTGAACGTGGCGGTGGCAGCCTTGGTTCCTGGGAATGGTGGAGAGGCTGCTGGTCCTATGGGTGTCTGAGTCCTTAAGATGGATGGGGTGTAAGGATTCTTGAAGGTATGACCAGTCCTGCGTGTGAGTGTGGATGGTGACATAAGCAGTGTGTGTGTGAGACAGACTGAGTGTGGAGATGGTGGACATGACACTCTGTGTCAGAAAACCCTGCTGTGGCCATGAGGACTGGGAGTGTAACACAGCATGTGTGGCAGTAGTGTTCATGGGGGGTGTGACAGTTGATGTTAGTGTGTACAGCACAGACCACAGGAGGTGACCGCCTGTGGTGGGAGTAGGGGAAGGAGGAAGGCATCAGTGATGTACCCTCTGTTGACCTGGAGGAGGGGCTGGGTTAGGGGTCAGGAACTCCCCAGTCCTGCAGAGTCGCTGAGCAGCTGGGCCAGGCGGGTGGGCAGGGACTCAGCTGCCATCCCCGGCTCCATTGTCTCAGAACAAACAGGAGTTCTCTGGCCTTTGGTGACAGGCAGCTGCTTTGTCTGGACTCTCAGTGGGGGCAGGGATGAGGGGCCAGGCAGGCTGCCTCTGAACCTTGCCCTCTCCTCCTCCCTATCCCCTGTCAGGACCATCTGTGGTACCCCCAACTATGTGGCCCCAGAAGTGCTGCAGAGACAGGGCCACGGCCCGGAGGCAGATGTGTGGTCCCTGGGCTGTGTCATGTGAGTGCCAGGGTGATGTGTACACAGAGGGTGCCTGGGAGGCCTATGTTCCACTTCACTCCTGACCACCTTTTCTCTGCCCCACAGGTACACGCTGCTATGTGGGAGTCCCCCCTTTGAGACCGTTGACCTGAAGGAGACGTACCGCTGCATCAAGCAGGTTCACTACACGCTGCCTGCCAGCCTCTCATTGCCTGCCCGGCAGCTCCTGGCCGCCATCCTTCGAGCTTCACCCCAAGACCGTCCCTCAATTGACCAGATCCTGCGCCACGACTTCTTTACCAAGGTTTGTGGCGCCCCAGACACAGCCAGTCTGCAGATTCCCCAGAGATTGAATTGGGAGCAGGTGACAGGACCCCTGGGCTGCTCTTCTCTGCTCACATGCTTTCTCTCCTCAGGGCTACACCCCGGACCGGCTCCCTGTCAGCAGCTGTGTGACAGTCCCAGACCTGACACCCCTTAACCCAGCTAGGATTCTGTTTGTCAAAGTTACCAAGAGCCTCTTTGGGAGAAAGAAGAATAAGAGTAAGTCCGAGACATCAGTGGATTTGAGGGTACAGAGCAGCAGGGGGCTTGTCACATACATGTGGGGGTGTGAGTGTAGGGTCCCTGGGGACCCCTGGGGATAGCATGCATTACACAGGCACTTGTCTACACCTAACTGTGTCATCTCTTCGGGAAGCAGGGGGTCTGGGCAGGATTCTGAGGGTTCTATCTCCCCCCACCCAGATAAGAACCGTCCGGAGGAGCGGGACGAGGTCTCCTGTTTGGTGAATGGCCTCACTCGGACGTCCATTGGCCATCAGGATGCCAGGCCCGAGGTGAGGTGCTTACGTGGATGGTGTTCCCCTGACTCACCCCCACCCTCGCAGCTGCAGGAAGCCTGGGATAAAAGAGGCTGGTGAAGCATCTAGCCTCGTGGTGGCCTAATTGGCTGTGTCTCATCGGTCAGGCAGGGTGACCTGGGGTGCCCGGGGTGCCAGGGCAGGGCGAGCCATGGACTCTCAAGGATCTGGATTTCGGGGCCTGTCTCACTCCTTTCCCCTACCCAACTCTCCAGGCTCCAGCAGCTTCAGGTCCAGCCCCCCTCAGCCTGGTAGAGACAGCACCTGAAGACAGTTCACCCCGTGGGACGCTGGCAAGCAGTGGAGATGGTGAGCCACCAGGAGGGTGACGGGTGCTCAAGGTTGCGGGGGCTGAGTCCAAGCCCTGAGGGAAGGGGTGGGTGGAGAGTCATTGTCTAGGGCTTGTGGGATTATTGCCTAATTCTCAGTGCCCTGTTCCCTTTAGGGTTTGAAGAAGGTCTGACTGTGGCCACAGTGGTGGAGTCAGCCCTCTGTGCTCTGAGAAACTGCCTGGCCTTCATGCCCCCAGGTGAGGCTGGGGCCTGGCATGTGTGAATGGTGGTGGGAGTCCTTTTACTGGGAAGCCAGGAACAAGTCCTCATTCCTACCTCTTCTATGACAGCTGAACAGAACCCAGCTCCCCTGGCACAACCAGAACCTCTGGTGTGGGTCAGCAAGTGGGTTGACTACTCCAACAAGTTTGGCTTTGGGTATCAACTGTCCAGCCGCCGTGTGGCTGTGCTCTTCAACAACGGCACACACATGGCCCTGTCGGCCAACAGAAAGTAAGTGCTATCATGGGGTGCCTTGTATCCAGGCCTCTGTACTCAGCGGTGCTGCAACTTGGTGTGTGTTCCTGGGCTCCTGGTCCTGCAGTCTCTGAGGAGGGGGTCTGTCTGCTTCCTCCAGGACTGTGCACTACAACCCCACCAGCACTAAGCACTTCTCCTTCTCTGTGGGTGCCGTGCCTCGGGCTCTGCAGCCTCAGCTGGGTGTCCTGAAGTATTTCGCCTCGTACATGGAGCAGCGCCTCATGAAGGTTTGTGGGCTGGGTCTGGGGTGGGGTTTGGGGGGGGGGTGGTACATTCAGGACTAACACATCCTGATCCCCTCCTAGTCCCCTTTGGGGGTAGGTGGACAGTGGGGTGGGTGTTGAAGCTAGAAGCTGACCCTCTAAGGGAGACATGAATAGGGAGAGGACTGACTGGTGTCAGACAAATGACTGGCCCCTGTTCCCAGGGTGGAGATCTGCCCAGTGTGGAAGAGGTGGAGGTGCCTGTGCCCCCACTCCTACTGCAGTGGGTCAAGACCGATCAGGCCCTACTCATGCTCTTTAGTGATGGCACCATTCAGGTAAGAGCTCCGCCTGGAGTTGGGGGTGAGGACTGGGAGGTCCAGGGTGCTGGGGAGGAAACGATCTGGGCCCTAGGCCCTGATCAGTGCCGCCCTCCTGTGCACAGGTGAACTTCTACGGAGACCACACCAAGCTAATCCTCAGTGGCTGGGAGCCCCTCCTTGTGACTTTCGTGGCCCGCAATCGCAGTGCTTGTACTTACCTCGCTTCCCACCTTCAGCAGCTGGGCTGCTCCCCAGATCTGCGGCAGCGGCTTCACTATGCTCTGCGCCTGCTCCGGGACCGCTGCCCGGTCTAGGCCAGAGTCTGCAGGCCCGGCCACCTCTCAAGCCCTCAGGCCTGAGGTCTGTGCCTCTCAGGCTCTGGCCCTCGCCTTTGTGGCCCTCCCTGTTCCTTTGGTGCCTCACTGGGGGCTCCGGGCCGAATCCCCCAGGGAATCAGGGACCAGCTTTACTGGGGTTGGAGGCGGCCTCCCACCCCTTCTCCAAGAAAAGCCTGAGCCTTAGCCCCCCACTAGGGGGCGTTATTTATGGACCACTTTTATTTATTGACATTTATTTATTGGGATGTGAGCCCCACGAAGGGCCTCCTTCTGGGATAATAAACCGTTTTTGCAGAACTCGAGGGCCTCCTCACTCGCAGTAGAGTCCGTGGACCGTGGCCACGGCGAAGAGCGAGGCGTTGGTGACGGCAGCCGAGGCCAACCCGTCGCACGCGGCGTCCCAGAGCGCGCGGCTGACCACGCGGACGCCCTGGCCCGCGCGCTGCCCCAGCACCACGCTGCACACCAGCTTGTAGCGCGGCGGGCTGAGCTCGCGCAGGCGCCTGCGCACCAGCTCGCACAGCTCCTGCGCCAGCCGCCCGGCCTCCGCGCCTGAGTAGCATGCGTCCCGCAGTCCCTCCGCCAACGCTGCCTCCAGGGCCTGCTGTGCGCGCGCAGTCTCCCAGCGCTCCCCCGGCGCCGGCTCCGTGCGGTACGAGGGTGCCATCCGGCGGGCGGGTGCCAGGGGCAAGCCAGAGAAGCTGACTCGCGAGCCTAGAGGGGGCACGGGGCCCAGGGATGGGCGTCGACCCCCAGGGCCTGCACTTGGCCCAGTCAGTGAGTTGCGGCGTGAAAAGGACAAGACCGGACCTAGCACGGAGCCACGGCGGGAGGCCGGGCCCAGGCCAGCTGGTCGGGTTTCATCAATGCTGGGCAGGTGGCCTAGAGGCCGCGCTGCTGATAGTTTCAGCCCATGATCTTTGGCCTCCTCCTCCTGGCGTCCGGGGGCCACAGGCCTGCCAGCCATGGACCTGCCGGCTGGAAGACCCACACTTGGATGGGGTGGCCCTCACTAGCTGTCTTTGTACACCATCTAGTCTCTTACTTAGTGATGAGTTTTTACCCTCTAATCCCTCCTTACCTGTGTTTTTCGGACCGGTGAATCAAATAGTTCCCAGCTGCGTGGATTCCTGGGTGCTTAGAGCGTTAAGGGCTGTTAGGGACAACAAGGGAATGGACGATGCTCAGAGTATCATCTCTCTCTCCCTACCCCCTGAGCTCCACTTCACCTGAGCACTATGGACGTTAGAAAAATGAGCTCCAAGTACACCTCCCCTCCATCTGACTCACCAGCAGAAACGGATGTATCTGCCCTCTGCCTGCGCCTAGACAGTGGCGCCTCCACCCCCTAACCAGAGGGAGGGACAGACAGATCCAGCTCCTTCAGCCCACAGATCCTTCTAGCCCCCTTGAGTCTTGAATCCAGCCATCCTCCACCCCCTCCCTGCTCTTAGGGTGTCTGGCAGAGCCTGGGGCTAGTGACTCAGGATGGTCCTTCCAGCCTGTTTTTGGCTTCCGGCCCTACCTCCAGAGTCAGTTCTGGGAGGGCTGCCCTCTGCCCCAAACTCCTTAGGCACCTGAGCCACCTGCAGCTGTGTCCTCCAGGTGCTCTCCTAACAGCCCTTGCCCGGCTGGCCTGACCGGCAGGTAGGAGGGTAAGGGCCCCTTGCCTGTGTTGTGGAGTTGCCCCGGGTTGCTGGGCAAGCACTCACTCCTCTTCCTGGTTCCCTCTCACCAGTCCTGGCTCCAGCTTAACCTGGGAGTGTTACTGTAAGCAAGTGTTGAATGCCGGGTGGCTGAGTCATCAGGGGAGGGGGATCAACAGGGGGTTAGAGCCTAAGGGCATACAAGTGTGAGTGAAGGGGCAGACGTAGAGGGGGCTCTGGTCAGAAAGGTGTCCCCCTACCCCAGGGCTCTTGAGCCACTGTCCATTTCTCCCCTTGTGAAGGCTGGCTCTCTACTTGTGAGCAAGTTGCAGAGGCCTGGGATATGGGGAAACCCTGAGGCTGCTGGGGTGGCTGCTCAGGAATCAGGATCCGGGCCTACAGGAAGGAGCACGTCATGGGCCTATCGTCTCCCCATCAGCCTCAATTAGGACAAACATTTCCGTTCCTTGTATACAGCTAGGGTGGGGCTTGGATGACTTCCTCAGTTCTGGGCTGGGGGAGGGGGAAGGGAGACCCATTGGAACTCAGATCTGATGCAACAGTGATGACTTCACTCCTCAGTGAATCCTGCTGACCTAACTTTTAAGTGTCCTGGCCCTAGCCCCCGCTGTCCACACCTTGTGTGCCCTAGTGCCCAGACTGCCCCAACCCGCACTGTGGTTGCACTTCAGGGACACCAGAGACCATGATGCCTCTGTCAGTGTTGACACCTCCTCACTTGACCCCTCTCTGGGAGGCCCAGGACTGCCACCTCCCAAACAAGCCAGCTCTGGACCCTGAAAATGGTCCACGGGGACAAGGACTTTCCCTGTTAATGGGAGTTTTTCAGGTCTGCTTAACCTGTATGCTTGTAGCGGGAGGGGAGAGAGGGGCAGGAAATTTGAACTCTGAACCCTGGACAGGCAAGGGCCAGGATGCTAAGACCCTCCAACCCTGCTTAGGGCCCCTCTAGGGCTGAAGTTTTCCCTGGGCCTGTGGGAGCTGGGCGGGGCCTCCTCTCTGGCCGGGCTCTAGTTTCCGTGGAAACCCACAGGCTTCCCACCCCAGCGCTGCCTGGGCAGGCTCCCAGCTGGGGCCTCATCCACAGCCAGCCTCTCCTCCCCAGTCCAGTCTGCTCCACCTCGGCCTCTCTCGGTCCCCTCCCTGAGTCCCCAAGCCTCTAGCCTCTTCCACTGGCCGCTGATGCCTTCTGGGCCTCTCCTGCCTCATTCCTAAACTTTAGCTTCTCAGCAAACAGGCCTCTGGATCTCTTACCCCTCCCTCTCAGGCCTTTCTAGCTCTTCACCAGCTCTAGGGCTCAGCCAGGCCTCCTGCTCCTTCCATGTACTGTCTCTCCCACACATAACAAGCCTCCTAGGCTGTTCCTCCTGCTTAGTCCCCTGCCCCACACATGGAGACCCCAGGACTGGTTGTGCATGGGGAGGCCGCACCTTTTTCCACAGCACTCCGGAGCCTCGTCAACAACCCCTTATACAGGTGAGAGGGGCACCTGTCTGTGGGTTTTCCCTAACTGGCTCTGCTGGGACCCATGACTCTGAGGAATCTGAGTACAGAGGAAGTGGAGAATTAGGACTTGACCCTCCTCCCGGGTGAACTCAGCCTGGGGAAGTGGAGTGTAGAGGATGGCTACTGATCACACAGTATCTGTGATAGCCTGAGAGCCAGAGGGGGGGGTAGTGGGGACTAGTGCTCAGAGCAGCTATGTGACTTCAGGGAAAGGCCTTCCTTTTTTGGATCTTGGGCTCCTGGCAGAGAAAAGCCCTCTGCCCTCTGGATCCTGAGAAATGGAGTGTAACTTGAGTGCCTCCCTGGGGAGGCAGAGGAGCAGACAATCCTATTCTGGGAACTGGGGACTTATAAGGGGAACAAAGCTCAAGAGATTGAGCCAGAGTCACAGACAGGAAGTAGTTCAAGCGCACTGCCTGGGGCTCACTGCCTGTAGTGTCTCTAACCAGAGACCAAGTACAGGGGCAGGGCCGGTCAGAGGAACCAGAATGCAGCTTTCTGTCTCCACTGCTTCAGAGCTGGGGTCCTCCCACAGGTTGGCGATTTCTGTAACCCTACTGCTTTGGGCGTCGCAGTCTGGTCTGAGCAGTGGACCGCCCCCCCACCCCCACCCCCGCAGCCCACCTGCCCCCCAGGCCTT
>NW_011494828.1:849249-854233 GCF_000754665.1 Bison bison bison
GCATCACTGACGTGTCTGTTTGCAGTCAGTGCCCTCCACACCCTCCTCCTCCCCCCTCCTGTCTGGAGGAGGCTGAAAAGGCTGAGTTTGCAGTCTGGAGGAGAAGCCAAAAAGTTTCCCTTCACCAGAGTCACAGGCTGGGGAGGAGAGGGACATTGGGATTGATCTTGTTTCAGCCCTGGTGCCCCCTCAGTGATCAAACATAGCCACCTAATGTTAGCCACCCTAGGGTTTGGGATGAGCATCTCATTTCAGGGATGAGACACCTGAGAGGCAGTAGGTCAGAAATCTCTTCCCTAGGCTTCTCTTGCCTAGCTGGAGCTGTGTTTAGAACCCGGCCTGTGTGACCCAGACCTTTTGCTAGAGGGACTGCCTCTTATATGGCAGATAAGGAAACGGAGGCCCAGAGAGGGCAAAGGCAAAGTCTAGAGTTACACAGAGACTCTAGCCTCTTCTTTCTGGCGCTCTGCCCTTCTCTCCCACAGTGATGTTCGCTTTGTGGTCGGTCAAGAACGGCAGGAGGTGTTTGCCCACCGGTGCTTGCTGGCGTGTAGATGCAACTTCTTCCAGCGACTTCTGAGCTCAGAGCCAGGCCCTGGGGTGCCTAGCCCTGTGGTGCTGAGTACCGTGCCAGCTGAGGCCTTCCTGGCAGTGCTGGAGTTTCTGTATACCAACAGTGCCAAGCTGCAACGCCACTCTGTGAGCCCACTGGGCAAGGGTCTGGGTGGGCAAGTTCTGGGTGGCTGAGGGGCAGGAAGACTCTCTTCTACCATGCCAACCACCCACTCTGCAGGTGCTCGAGGTGTTGACAGCGGCTGTGGAGTATGGGCTGGAGGAACTTCGAGAGGTGGGTTCATGGGCAGCCGTCTCCTTTCCCCTGCCTCTTATGGGCGCGGTTCACACCCTGCCTCACACACCCGCTAACCTGGAGAGGAATGTGCACCAATACAGAAAGAAGTATGGGTATCTCTATATAAACAGGCATTGATGCATGCCTATGCGCAAAAGGATATGTGTGCCCTGTGGGGGCATATGGGGGTGTAGATACCAGGATAAGCTAGCCTTGATCCCTGTTCTTCAAAGAGAGACAGGCACAAGAAAAACGCTTAACCCAGTGGCATAAGAAGTGGACAGAGAAGGGCATATGGTGCTGAGACTGTACAGAGAGTCTCTCTAGTCTCACCACGAAGGAGAAGAGGGGAATACTTCCTGGAGAAGGAAACATTTGTGTTGCATCCGGTAGAATAGGTAAGATTTTTGTTCAGCGGGGAGAGGAAAGATGGTATTCTAGTCACAGAGGCACAAAAAGAACTGGTGAGACATTTAGTGTAGCTAGACTAAGAGGACTAAGAGTGTGAAAGGAAGAGAGGAAATGAGATTGGAGAGGGTGCCAGGAGCTGGTTCCTGTAGGACCTTCAAGAATTTGGACTTCCTTTACCCAGAGGGCAGTGGAGTTTCAGTGGAGGTTTCAGGTAGTGAGGATTTGGAAGCTAAGAAGAGAAGGGATTGGGAGCCATGGGAAGGGCTCACCAGTCCCATAGGGACAGGGGTGGCAGTGGTTGCCCAGGAGAGAAATGCCTGCCTTTGAGAGAAGTGGAACTGGCACTGTTCACAGGTCAGTTGCTGTAGAAATTGAGATTGCACTAGCAACCGGTGTTGTTGTTCAGTGGCTCAGTTGTGTCTGACTCTTTGCAACCCCATGGACTGCAGCACAGCAGACATCCCTGTCCTTCATTATCTCCGAGCTTGCTCAAACTCATGTCCATTGAGTCACTGATGCCATCCAACCATCTCATCCTCAGTCTCCCCCTTCTCCTCCTGCCCTCAATCTTTCCTAGCATCAGGGTCTTTTCCAGTGAGTCTGTTCTATACATCAGGTGGCCAAAGTATTGGAGTTTTGGCTTTGACATCAGTCCTTCCAGTGAATATTCAGGGTTGATTCCCTTTAGGATTGGCTGGTTTGACCCTGTGAACTGGCATTACCCAGGGCTTTTCTGGAAGTCGGGGGTGAGAGGGAGATATCACAGATGAATTCAAGTTTCTGGTTAAAATAGTATCTTTGAGTTCAGAGAAAAGTGTGGAAAAAGTTAAGTGTCTTGAAAGAAAAGGAGAGTGGAATTTTCACACGGCTCTTATCTAGTCTGATTAGTGAGGAATGTACTAAAAGGTGGGCTGCTGGGCTTGGCTTTGCTATTCCTAGTCTCAGGCCTTGTGATTCCCCGCCTCCCTTGGCCTGGGAGGTCTGCGTAGGCCTGGGGCTGCTAGTAGCCTGGGTGGCTCACTGCTCCAAGGCTGTTCACTGTTTCTGGCCTGGGGCTGGGGCCTTGGAACAGGGACATCTGGGCACAGCCCACCTTCGTTTCTGTTCCCAGCTGTGCCTGGAGTTTGTGGTGAAGGCACTGGACGTGGAGCTGGTTTGCGAGGCCCTGCAGGTGGGTGTTGCTGGACAGGCTTGCAGGAGGTTCCGGTGTGGAGGGCCGGGCTGCCCGGCCTCTCCATGTCCAACCTGACCTCCTTCATTCTGCTCTCAGGTTGCTGTAACCTTTGGCCTGGGACAGCTGCAGGAGCGTTGTGTGGCTTTCATTGAGGCCCACAGCCAGGTACTCCCCACTGCATACTCCCCAGCCCACACCCCTTGTTCTGCTCCTCCCTGACCCAATCGCGGACCCATAGGAGACCCTCCGGACCCGTGGTTTCCTGGAGCTGTCCGCGCCCGCGTTGCTGCCCCTGCTGCGTAGCGACAAGCTGTGTGTGGACGAGGCCGAGCTGGTCCTGGCAGCCCGGAGTTGGGCGCGCGTGGGCGCGGTGAGCAGGGGCTGAAGGGAGTGGGAGGTAGGGGTGCTGAAAGAGGCTCTAGCTGCAGGAACCAGGAGAGCAGGCGGTTGGGCAGGTGCCCTCGCCCGCTCAGGTTCAGTGCTGACGTCCGCAGGCGGTGCTAGAGCGGCCTGTGGCCGAGGTGGCGGCCCCGGTGGTGCGGGAGCTGAGACTGGCCTTGCTGGCTCCGGCAGAGCTGAGCGCCCTGGAAGAACAGAACCGGCGGGAGCCGCTCATCCCGGTGCGGACGCGGGGAACACGTCTCGGATCGTGTTGGGGGAGGCGAGTGGGGCGTGGTCCAGGGTCTGCGGGGTAAGGTGGGCACTGCGGGACTCCGCGGTGATTCGCATCCCTTGCAGGTGGAACAGATCGTGGAGGCGTGGAAGTGTCATGCTCTGCGGAGAGGGGATGCGGCCCGGGGCACCCCGTGCCGCCGCCGGAGGGGCACTCTGCCCCGGGAGCATCATCGCTTTTTGGATCTGCCCTTTAAGTGACCAGTGCCATGACTTGCGAAGCATTCTGCGCCTCTCTTAAACTGCACCTCCCAACACGCTCGGCGCTCAAAGCGGGCTTCCGCTCCCAGAATGCTTCGCAAGTCGGGGCGGGAAGGACCAGTGTGTGCCAAACGCAGGCGCTATGGGTGAGGTTCCGTCGGTGGGCGGGCCTGAACGCCGCGCTCTTCCGCTGAGCCTTGGCCTCCAGCCCTGCGCAAAGCCCGAAAGCAGTTTCTGTGCCCGCGTGCTCTGGCTCTACAGCCTGTCTCTGAGCACTACCGCCCGCCTCCTTTACTCCTGTAATTCCCACGTATCTTTTCAACTCAGCCCCCTCTTTAACTCCAGACCTGGCTCCTGGCGATCTCTCTCCATATGTCCCACAGACATAAGACTCGATCCAAAATTGTGCTTGTCCCTCATCTTTCCCCAGTTCTGCCCCCATCGTGTTTCTCATCTCCATGGGTGCCAAAGCCAGAAACCTAGATGTCATCCTAGCTTTATTCTTCACATTTGCCTCCCATGGCTTCTATTTCTTAAGAGACTGAAAGCAGAATATGCCACCCCAAAATATGCTGTTTTGGCATAGGGTTGTTTTAAGCTGATTATTTTGAGAAAAAGTAGACGTTTTGAAAACAGAAAAGTTACCCTTTTGTAGGGGAAATTTTTATAAACTAAGTCTACATTGGTAAGGGTGTCGCCCTCTTTGTACAGAAGGATGACTAATTTACAGGAGACTTCCTGTGAAATAACTAAGATTTGCTTAATAAACCTTGCTTTCGGTGCTTTTTCCTGACGGATTTCCCATATCTGGCCTCCTCACTTTTCTTTCGTCATTAGCTGAAGGAAGTATTTAAGCAGGTATTTTCGGCCACCTCTGGGAGTTACTGATTTTTCCCTGGGTATCTCCCATGTGTATGTGAGATATACATGTTAATAAACTTCCATTTTTGTTTCTCTGGTTAAGCTGTCTCATTACAAAGGTCTCAGCCAAGAACTCAGAGAATAGAGGGAAAATTATTTTTCCTTTCCTACAAGATCTTTCCAGTTGGTTCAGTTCTCTTACCCCAGTTCAACCAGTCCTATCTGTGGCAGGAATTACTGCCACAGGTTCTTATTAATCTTCTTGCCTTCACTCCAGTGGAGACCTCCTCCCCAACCATTTCCCACAGTGCCTCTTGACCTGTCTAAAACTGTCAGCCCTACGCCCTTTATTTTCTCTATTTACCCACTGCCCTCTGGACAAAATATAATGTTTCACTTTTAGAGCACTCAAAATACTGGTGGTTCCAAACATTAGCAAATTTTCTCTCAACAACTACCTTTGCAAAAATTCACTGGTCCTCAGACTTCCCTGGTGACACAGTAGATAAGAATCTGCCTGCCAATGCAGGAGAAACGAGTTCTATCCCTGGTCCGGGAATATTCCACATGCTTTGGAGCAACTAAGGCCGTTGGCCCCAGCTACTGAACCTGGGCTCTAGAGGCCTCAATCCTGTGACTACTGAAGCCTGAGCACTAGAGCCTGTGCTCTGCAACAAAAGAAGCTATGGCAATGAGAAGCCCTCACACCCCAACGAACAGTAACCCTCACTTGCTGCAACTAGAGAGAGCCCGTGCACAGCAATGAAGACACAGCGCAGCCAAAAATAAAAATTAAAAAAAAAAAAAATACACTG
>NW_011494828.1:854333-871057 GCF_000754665.1 Bison bison bison
CATTCTATCCCTGGATTTCCTCTCTTGGTTATTGAGGACTCCCCATGCTCTCCTGCTGTCCTTTCATTTGTTGTGTATTTTGTCTTCCTGAGGATCCAGATCTCCCTGAAGAAAGATCTCTGGGGCCAGGAGTGGAGCCTAATTCATTTCTACTTCCCCAGTCCCTGACACATAATCAGTGCTCTGTAAATATTCAGTGATGACTTTGCTTTCTTATTTAAATATTATTTTATTCCAATAAGATACTATAAATATGAAATTAGGGACTGACTTTATTTTGGCTGTGCCTCTGGACTTGCGGCATCCCTGACCAGGGATCTTTTAATTTAAACTGGTGCCCCCTGCAGTGGAAATGCGGAGTCTTAACCACTGGACCCCCAGGGAAGTCCTTAGTTGATTATTTGGGAAAAAAATAGTTATTCTTCTTTCTCATGGATTTTACATAAAAATATGTTGTAAATGGGTTAAAAAGTTATTTGTTATTGTATTTCTCAAGACTGAAAATGTGATTACCCTTAATACTACCTTAGATAATGAAAACTGAAGAAGAAAAGCTGTAAGTCCTGGAGGCCTGGTTTAATTTAGAGGGCTGGTTAAATTAACTATGGTATAGTCCTTACAGTGATATTTTAAAAAAATCCATGGTCTTTGGTGAGCAAAGCACAATGCAGACCAAGCAGAGCATGATTCCTTTTGCTGAAAGAAAAGATAATATTGGGAGAAAAAGTTTTCCTTGCTCTTAGCTTGGTAACATTTGAGGAGGTAAAATGTGTTTGCACGAAGCACACATATGAATATGAATATGGAGTCGGTGGGATCTGCTAATGGCTGTGAATTTGGAGGACACCGAGTATGAGATGATAATCACTTAAAAGTCACTTCCCTGGTGGTTCGGATGGTAAAGGGGCCACCTGCAATGCAGGGGACCTGGATTCAATCTCTGGTTGGGAAGGATCCCCCTGGAAAAAAAAAGGCAACCCACTCCAATATTCTTGCCTGGAGAATTCCATGGACAGAGGAGCCTGGAGGGCTACAGTCCACGGGGTCACAAAAAGTTGGACACGACTGAGCAACTTTCACTAAAATCCACAGGCCTAGGTGATTTCCCCTAAAGAGGATGTAGCTCTAGGGACAAGAGGACACATTTGGTAGCTAGCCTTGTTCTCTCATAATGCTGTTTCTGTAGGGCACTTATCAGAGATTATGTATTATCTCCTTTTTTTCTTCTTAAGTTCTTGGTTCCACCAAAAAATTAAACTCCTTAACGGAAAGGTTTAGAATGGAAAAGTGGCATTGAGTGAGTGTTGAACAGACACAGTCTGAATAAGTCATAACCAGAATGCCTCAGCTAATTTTTTCCTCAGATAACCTCTGGGAAAGTAACCAGGTAATCTGACGGGACCTCCCTGGTGGTTCAGACCGTAAAGAATGCGCCTGCAATATGGACGGCCTGGGTTCAATCCTGAGTGGGGAAAATCCCCTAGGAGTGGGCTGGTGAGAGAGAATTACTACGTTTACCCTCTTCCTATAGGCTCGCGTGTTTTAGTCGCTCCAGCCGTGTCCGACACTATGGATTGCTATCTGCCAGGCTCTTCCGTCTTAAGGATTCTACACACATAAATATCGAAATTAGCTGTCATTCCCTTCTCCAATGGATCTTCCGGATCCAGGGATTGAACCTACGTCTTCTATGTCTAGCTGTGTCTCTACCTTAAGCGCCATCTGCGAAATCTTTGGCGCTTTATCAAATGAAAAACAACCAATAACTTTTCCATTTCACCTGCAAGCTTCTAAACGATTTAGTGCAAAATTGTGACACAAGTAAAACACGCAAAAAAAACCCCAAAACGCCGTACTTCGAACACAGATTGAAGGAACCAAAATTTTCCTTCATAAACTGTGACAGCTGATGAATTCTAACTTTTAACCGCAGAAAATGTAGCCTCGTTAAAAAACGAGGCCTCAAAAAATTGGGTAAAGACTCAGAATTGTTCCTCTCCACGGAAATCTTTAGTAAAAGGCGAAAGATTTATACGATCTGAAGAGAAACCAGAGTATACTTTCACAGTTTCGCTTGGAACCTCCCAGAGCAATGTAACACTCTGTACAGTTATGGTTGCTCCGCTCCCGCGCGGTTTGGGCACCTTGAGCGGAATTTGCACAGACCGTAGGTTTCTAACAGGTACTGTCCCCTCCAACAGTGGACAAACCCCCGTGGGGCTGGAATTCAAGCGCGTGAAATCGTCTTTTCGTGGTGCACTATGGGTATGCAAATCGCAGGCGGCTCCGCCGCTGGGTGACGCCACTCACCGGCCGGGCTGGGCGGCGCTGTGGGCACCTCAGGGCTGCAGCTCTCTCTTTGCGGGTCCCCCAGGAAACCGACGCTTCCTCACCGAGGGTGAGGTTAAAGCCCTGTCATTTCATACCCGCAGACCCCTGCCGTCACCACTCCTTTGGGAGGAAACGGCATCCAACTTGTCTGGAAGGATAGTTCCAGTGAATGGGAGGTGGAAACGAGTTCTCGAATAGCCTTTGTGAAGTCGTGGGAGGTGAACATCGAAAGTAATTCAGCCTGTCTGGAGTAGGGTGTGGTGTGTCTGAATGAGGGTGTGCATCTGGCCATTAGCTGTCTTGAGAGAGCTGGGAAGATGGCAGAGGCTAGATCCAGTTAGGCCTGGAAAGGACTTGGCTTTGATCTTATTATTATCAGCAATGGGGAGCCATGAAATGGTGTTGAAGTTAGAGGGCTGAGTAATGTACAGTGCCACACAGGGTGGTTTGCCCTGCAAACACTGGGACTTGTCCCCAAGACTGGCTGTGGTCAGTGCCCTGGAACTGACTATTCCTGGGGCGGTCCAGCTCCAGTTGGCTGGAATCCTTCAGCTAGTGCCGTATCACGACACCGTTCAGTGTTTTAGGTTTATTCACTAAGCATTTGATCCGAGCACAGACTTTCAACATAGCTAAAAATATCACAAACTACAACAAGAGAGAGCACCTATGAGAAGCCAGGCCATTTCTTACATGAATATTTCATTTACAATCCTAAAAGGAAAAACCAGCAGCCTACAAAATGGACTGTAATCTTCCATTTCACAGATGAAGATGCTGAGGCTCAGAGAGGATGTCTGATTTTTCCAGCTCACTCAGCTGGTAAGTGGAACTGGGGGTGGGGGGTGACGACATCTTTTGCACCGTTACAGCCTGGTGAGCTCTCCTGCTCTACCTCAAAGCCGCTCCATAGTGACCCAAACACCACTGGACCCAAATCCAGGGTCTATCTCTTGGGCATACCGGATGCACCCCCTACCCTTGGTTCCAAGCCAACCACCTTCTCTTTTTTGATTCAGTGTTGATTCAGCTGCAGTAGGTGTCTCCCCTCTTCACTCCTAACGTTAGGTCAGAACATGATTTTCCGGCCTTTGGCTTGGTGGGGTGGGGTGGGGTGTGAGAAGGCAGTGCTCTGGGGGTGGGATTGTTCCTGGTGAGTGTGTGCCTGGAACCCAGAGTGTGTATGTGTGTCAGCTGAGACTGAGCCCTGGGATAATTGGAGAAAGGCACTGAAAGACCTCTCCCTCCCATCCATCAGATGAGACTACACCCGGGGGTGTGGCCAGAATCATCCAGACCTCTGTACAATGGGATTGTTCAACCTTTACAAGCAAACAGCTTGAAGATAGCACCTCACTGGTTGCTTGTCAAACTATGGTTTTTCCAGTAGTCATGTACAGATGTGAGAGATGGACCATAAAGAAGGCTGAGTGCCAAAGAACTGATGCTTTTGTCCGTGGTGTTGGTGAAGACTCTCGAGTCCCTTGGTCTGCAAGGACCAGTCAATCCTAAATGAAATCAATCCTGAATATTCATTGGAAGGACTGATGTTGAAGCTAAAGTTCCAATACTTTAGCCATCTGATGTGAAGAGCGGACTCCTTGGAAAAGATACTGATGCGGGGAAAGATTGAGGGCAGAAGTGGGTGACCCAGAATGAGATGGTTGGATGTATCACCAACTCAATGGACAAGAGTTTGAGCAGACTCAGGGAGATAGTGGACAGAGAAGTCTGACATGCTGCAGTCCATGGGGTCGCAGAGTCAGACATGACTGAGCAACTAAACAACAGCAACACAGGCTGCTAGTGCCTCAGTTTCTACAGTGGCCCTGCGGATCCTCTGCTGTCTGGACAAAGATGCCTCTGGGGCGCCATGCTGACTACTTACTTGCACAGGCCTCTGCCTTGGAGATTGGTCTGGGCACAAAACTCCTAAAACACACCCCCATCTCTGTTTCAATTGGCCACTTTTTTTTTTTTTGGTCACGTCCAGAGCCTTGTGGGATCTTAATTCCCCAACCAGGGATCAACCCAGGCCCCTGGCAATGAGAGCACTGGGTCTTCACCACAGGACTACCAGAGAATTCCCTTGGCCACTTCATTCATCTGCTCCCACTTCACCTCTCACCTGTTGCCTGACTGTGTCCCTCTGTCCATCCCCCCAGGCTGCTGAAACAGGAGCTGGCCGATGAATCTGGAGAGGAACGCCAGGCTGGATTATGATGGCTCTGAAAGCTGCACAGTAGGGTTTTGACACCAAAAACATTTGGAGCATTTTGTGTACTGAGCACTTCAGCCAGACCATGTTACCAAGTATGTGACCAATGCATTTGCCGCACATCATCTTCACTTGTCAGGCGAATAAACACACGGAGGACTAGAGGGCTAGGACCTCAGGCCCTGACACTTGTGTGTGCAAACTCACAGCTATACAAACACAAAGCACCAACCTCAATTGAGATGAGTTCACATAGAATATATTTCACTCTTTTAAAAATAAAACTTTCAGCATAGCTAACATCCAAACTACAAAAATAAACATCTCCATATAAATAATTTATGTGGTGAGAGATTGGCGGGGATACAGAGCGCCTCCTCAGGGGTCACCAAGCAGCGGGGACCAGGCCCAGCAAAGGGTGCTAACGATCCCTGAGGCTTGGTCTGCTGGGGGCAGCAGTGTCGGGGGGAAGGGGGGTCTGGGCTGCACTGCAGCCTTAAGTGCTGGCTTTTACCCCACCCAGACAGAGGCCCAGGCCCATGCCCAGAGCCGGGCATGCAAGGCTGCTCACGGCCTAGACAGTGGCGGCTTTGTGTGGATTTCGGGGAGGTCTCCAATGGCCCCATCAGGGGAGGGAATGAGGTGGCAGCAGCAGCAGGGCTCCCCAGGAGTCCGCCCTGTCTTCAGCAATGCCCCACTGCTTCCCAATGACTTCATGTGGCCTGAATGGGGTCTCCATGCTTTGGCTGCTCTTTCACCCCGTGGCTGGACACAGTCCCCTAGGCCCGAGGTTGCTGGGGCCATTGGCAGCTGGTGTGGCAGCAGGCAACCAAGTAGGCTCCTCAGAGGCTGGGTGGATGTAGGCACCAGGCAGTGGGGGTGGGTGGAGGGCCACAGTCATGGAGGTAGTCACTCTGGCAAAGCTCTGGGGCAGGGTGGAGGGTACCCCCCACCTGAGCCCTCCTCCCTGCGGAGCTGGGGGGCTCAGGACCTCTGCGCTCTCCTTGTACATCTGTACCACCTGGGGGGAAACAGCAGCCCCAGTGAGCCTGGGGGCTACTGGGGACTCAGCCCCCTTCTGCAACTTCCTGGTTGGGAAGCTGGGGTCTTTGGTGGCTTCAGCAGGAGACAAGAGCTAACAAGGGACAGGATGTTGAGACCAGGGGCCAATCCTGCACCTAAAGGCTAAGGTGGGTCTCAAGAAGAAGTTAGGAGGGCTGGAGGGCAGGGACATGATGTCTGGGCAAAAGGGGAGGCTGCTAACTTCAGCTGGTGGTACTTCATGGGGAAGGGGTCCTGTGAGTTGAGCCCTGTCTGTTGGCCACTGAGGGTGTTTTGTTTTGGTTCTATCCCACCCCACCCCGTGGGCTGGGAGCAGGATGGTGTGGTCACCTCTGGTGGGGGGCCCAGGATGGACAGCAGTACCGGCAGCAGCACGAGCCCATGGAGGAGGCCCAGGAGTGTAAGTATTGTCAGCACCACAAAGAAGTACCTGGGGGTGTTAAAGAGGGGTCAGCCGGGTCAGGTCCTGTATCCAGTGCAGGCCAGCCCTGCCTCCTTGCCCTGAGCCCTCCCCTACCTTACGATGAAGTCAAAGTTGGAGCCAGCAAGCATGAGCAGACCTAGCAACGTGGAGATGGCCCCATCGGTCACTGGAGCAAATGTGCGCTCCAGGGCCCGGGCAGCCCGCAGGTTCCGGCTACCCTGAGCGGTCAGGAAGCCCTGGGGGAACAAAGTGGTCCTGGAGCTGCTCCTTGACCAACCACGGCCAGCTCATCTGTGTCCCCAGGGCTCACTCATGCCTGGCCCACAGGCAGCCAGGTGAACTGAGTTCCTGGGAACTGCGCAAGACCCAAGCACAAGTCCATGTAGGTAACCCTGTATAGATGAGTGAGATGGGCTGTGTGCTTAGCCGCTCAGTTGTGTCTGACTCTTTGGGACTCCATGGACTGTAGTCCACCAGGCTCCTCTGTACATGGGGATTCTCCAGGTAAGAATATTGGAGTGGGTTGCCATGCCTTCCTTCAGGGGATCTTCCCAACCCAGAGATGGAACCCAGGTCTCCCACATTGCAGGGAGATTCTTTACCAGCTGAGCCACAAGGGAAGCCCAACCTGTTCTAGACATCTCTGTCTCATTCATCTAGCTCAGCTGGTGAATCCTCCTGCAATGCAGGAGACCCTGTTCGATTCCTGGGTTGGGAAGTTTCCCTGGAGAACTGAAGCCACTCCAGTATTCTGGCCTGGAGAATTCTATGGATTGTATAGTCCATGGGGTGGCAAAGAGTTGGACATGACTGAGCGACATTCACTTTCACTTTCTTTCAGACTAGGTTGGCCATCTATACCCTGTCCCATGTTTTGGTAAATAAAGTTTTGTTGAAACCCGGCCACACCCATTCAGCACCTATCATCTATGGCTGCTCTTGTGCTACACTGGTAGAAAGACCATATGGCCTGACAAGCCTAAAATATTACTGATTCTTTTCAGAAAAAGTTTGCTGATGCCTGGTCTAGAAGGATGGATACTTCTCAGGGTGGCATTTCAGAGGCTTTCTGATTCTTTCTGGGTATTTTTCTGCATGCTGACTTGTCCCCCAAGGAGTATGTTGTTCTTATAATCAGAAAAATAAGGATTTTATGGGGGAAGAATGAAGGAAGCTGTTTGTGGGGTCTGGCCAGGTTTGTGTTAGAGCTCCCAACGGTCCACTGCCCCCACCCCACTGCCACCCCTCTTCTGCCGGAGAACACGAAGCTGTGGGAGAGGCCAGCCCACCTGTGATCTGCACCTCTGTGCTGGAAGATCTCGCCTTATGCTTACTGTCACCTAGCTACCACCCCATCTCCCTGATTCACAGTAAATCCATCCAAAATAACTGTTAGTTCTCATTTTCTCACCTGCCATTCTGTCCTCATCCCATTCTGGTCAGGCCTTTGTCTCTCCTCTCTGCTGAAATGGCTATTTATTTATTTACTTGTTTATTATCTCTACACTCTTGAAGGTAAAGTGAGTGAGTGAAGTCGCTCAGTCATGTCCGATTCTTAGCCACCCCATGGACGTCCATGGGATTTTCCAGGCAAAAGTACTGGAGTGGGGTGCCATTGCCTTCTTGAAGGTAAAGTGTGTATGTATTGCTCTCATCTCCCCAGTACTGAGCACACACTGTTTGTTGAAAATGGAATCAGCTGGCCCGCCCCCTCCTAGTGCCTGTGCTCACCAGAGCCACGTGGACGGTGAACTCGACACCGATGCCTATGGAGGCCACAAGAATCACCACCGGGATGGCACTCAGCTTGATGCCCAGGAAACCCATGATGCCAAAGAGCTCCACAGTCATCATCGCCAGGACCAGTACCTGGGGAGGGCAGGGCTCACCCAGGGCTCCTGGGCAGGGCAGGGCTCACCCAGGGCTCCTGGGCGGGGCAGGTGGGGGAGCTATGGGTCCCTCTAGCCCCACTCCTGCAAGACTCACTATGAGCGCAGCCGTCCAGGGGTTGAGCAGCAGCAGGGCACAGACGAGGAAAGTACACAGCAGCAGGATGCAGACTGCCAGCAGGAAGCAGCGCCGCAGGCCCAGGTACTGCTCCCAGAAGAGGAAGGGGGAGCCGCTGGGGTAGGCATGCACCCCGGCCTGGCTGGCCTCAGCACACGCTGCCCGGGCCCCCTCAATGGCCTCCACGAAGTCTGCAGTCTTCTGGAGGCCGCGCAGGAGGAAGGGGAACTGGGCAAACTCCAAGGGCTGGGCCGCCGGGACTGTGGAGGGAGGGGACGGAGGGGTGGCCGGTGAGCTCGGGCAGCAGTGGGCAGGGCTTCAGGGGAGGGCCTGTGTGGGCCTGGGCCCAGGCAGTTCGGGCTCCCCCGGGACTCACTGCGAAGATTCTCCCCCGTGGTGTCATACTTGTCATGCAGCCACTCAGGAGGTGGGGGATAGAAGTTGGCCTGTGAGGCTGCCAGACCCAGGGGGTCACTGCTCACCCACACAGTCAGCCCCATGTAGAAGAGCTCGGGTGGGATCAGCCCTTCCTTGTCCACCAGCTTCTTGGTGGTCAGCTGCAGAGGCAGAGGGGGTTAAGGCTGGGCCCACGGGGCCTGGAGCCCCTCTGTGCTCCCCTGCCCTCCAGTCCTCTTCCAACCTGGCTGAAATCTAGAGGCTCCTGGGCATCCCCGGTCTGGACGAGCAGCTTGTATGCCGGGGCCCCATCCTCAGAGCCATTGCGGTATGAGTGGCGGGTGATGCGCCCAGAAGCCCAGTCCTGGTCAAACGCAGCCTGGATTCCTGGCAGAGGACGGGGAAGGGGTCCAATTGGCCTGTGGGCTCTGGGGGATCCTGCCGGCCGCACCCTCCCTGCCCGCCTCCTCGCCTCTCACCCTGTAGCCAGCTGCGGTAGTAGTGCAGCCAGGTGCGGGGTGCCTGGGTGGCCGGTGGGGGCAGCACAGCCTTGAGGGAACTGAAGCGCTGGTGCAGATCAAAGAGGGCTCGTTGGGAGTGGGCGTAGTCAAAGCCACCCTGTGTCACCAGAGCCACCTCATACAGAGAGAAGTACCTGAGCTGGGCGCTCAGGAAGGCATGCTCCTTGGTGCCGCGCGGCACCACATCAGTCAGGGCCAGACCGTCCTGCACCAAGGTCGCTCCATAGAGGCTCAGGCCCAGGAGAGCCCCAAAAAGTACCAGTACTACAGCCTGTGGGGAAAGGCGACTAAGCTGGAGGCCCAGAGACATCTAAGAAGTCTGTGCCGCGTCCCGCCTCAAGCTGCCCGGGCCTGGAGGCTTACCTTGGTGTGGGACTGGAGCAACAAGGGTGCAAACTGAGAGCGGGCAAAATGGGCAAGATTCCAGCGGGCACAGGGCAGGGACTTGCAGGCTGCCTTCTGCCCTGTCCCCTCCTCCTGCCCTAGAAGGTCCCGTGTGGACCCTCCTGGGCTGAAGAGCTCAGAGCCCAAAGGGTCAGAAGGTGGCGGCACCAGCTGGGCTTGGGGAGGCAAGATGGTGACCACATGTTGGCTGCTGGCTTCACAGTGGGCAAAGGCTTGAACCGTGGCAGTCAGGTGGGCAACACCCACTGGTACCGTCCCATTCCCCAGCTCCTGGGGCAGAATCTGAATCACCCGAGCAGAGCAGGGGCTGGAAGAGGCAGAGAGGGGGCGGGGGTCTGGAAATGGTGCCAAGGGGACAGGATGGGATGGGGCTCAGGAGGGACGGCCCGGTGGGACACGGGTACCTAGAGAAGCAGCAGAGCACATCCAGGCGCCGGCAGTGGCGCCGCCGCAGGTCCAGGCTGAGGACCGCTGGGAAGACAAGCATCACGGCTGCAAAGTTGCAGCCCACCACTATGGCTGCCTGTGGGGTGGACAGGAGGGGCACAAAACCTGGATGAAGCCCACTAGGCTCCATGCCCACCCGAGCCTGGGCCCCGAGCCATGGGTGAGGCCTCACCTGCAAGGAGAAGGCCCGCAGTGCAGGGATGGGAACTAGGGCGGCCATGAAGAAGGCAACCATATTGTTGATGGATGTGAGTGTGACACTGGTGCCTGTGCGTCGCAGACACTCCCCCGTGCGCTCCTGCCAGGACAAGGCCGAGTGAAGGACGGCAGGGGAGGGGCAGGAACCACACAGCAGCTGACGTTTATTGCCCTGTTCTAAGCACTCAAATTACCGATCCTCACCACAACCCTTACCACGCTAACTGTGATTACCCCTGTTTACAGGTGAGGAAGAGAGGCGCAGAGAGGCTTATTACCAGCCCAAGTCGCTTAAACCAAGAGGCTCTGAGGCCCTCAGCAGCACGGCCTGGGATGAACCCAGGCAGGAGGACGAGGCCTCACCTGGAGAGGGCTGCCAGGTGGAGCCTCTGTGAAGGCGTGTGCCAGCAGGAATATGTCGTCCACGCCGATGCCCAGTGCCAAGAAAGGCAGCACCTGGAGGGGCATGGGGGCAGGCAGTTGGAGGATCTGAGCAGCCCGGGCTGTGGGCCCCAAGTCTGCCTGCAGACCTGGCCTACCTGGGTAGTGGCAGCGTTGAAGGCGATGCCCAACAGGGCACAGAGCCCCAGGCCCGAGGCCACTGCCAGGGCCACCAGCAGCACACCAGCGAGGCCCACTGCACCCTGGGACTGGGCACAGTCCCACCGCAGCATTGTCACACAGGCATAGGCTAGCTGTAGGGAGAGAGGGCAGTCTGGGATGGGGGCTCCCAGGTGGGGCTGGTGGTAGGGGGCAAGGCGCCAAGAGGACCCACCATGAGCAGGTAGCCCCCCACCACACGGGCAGCGCTGACTTCAGAGAAGGCGTGCAGGATGTCGTCCAGGGTGGTAGAGGAGAAGGCGTGGATCTGCTGGGATGCGTTCTCGGGCAGGGCCTCCTGGGCCAGCTGGAGAGACAGGGTGGTGTGAGGCGCAGGAGGAAGCAGCGGCCTCGGGTGCTGCACTCGTTGGCTCCACACTGACCTGCACAAAGCGTCGCTGCCAGGCCTGAAGGACCGTGCTGGCCTGCTCCTCGCTCCAGCCGATGTCATGCGTCTGGTAGTCACCTCGGAAGTGCTCGTAGAGCTGGCGGGGGCTCATTAGCAGGAAGGTGCTCTGCAGGGCCTCTGCCCTGGCAGTGGTATAGGAGAAGCAGGAGTCAGGGCTGGTCTCAACGACCAGGAGGGCATGTGCAAGGGGCATTTGCCAGAGCTGCCTGGCATCAGGGTGTGGCTCCCCATGCCTGGGGCATCCCCTTGGCAACTCCCCGGGGGGCGGTCCTACCTCAGCAGCTGTCCTTGGGGGTCTCTGGCCATGCCTCCCAGCAGCAGCTCCTCCTGCCAGTGCATAAACTTGTGGGAGAAGCCATGGCAGCCCCCACTCAACTCCTGAGCCACGTTGGGAGCCTGGAGCGGGTGGAGAGAAGCTCATTACTCCAGGCCCTACTTGTGGGTAACCAGGTGTCTCTGGGTGGGCACCTCCAGGAACCATGCTTGCCACAGAGCTCTGTGGGCCTGGGGTGTATATCTGTTGTGCTGAGCCTCTTGCCCGCCCTGTAAGCGAACAGCTAGAGTCTGGCAGGGAGGAGGCCACAAGAGGGAGCAGAGGCCTAGAAACAGGCTGCAGGGAGGAGCTGGCTGAACTTTGGTGGTTTTGGGAAAAGGTCCACATTCACAGGGCCGCAAAGACACTCAGGAAACCAGGTATGACACCCATGCTTATCTAATTTGTCTTGTCTCTCTGTACACATGTGTTTTGATGAAGTCCAGCCTTTCTGGGCTTAGAAAAAGCCAAAGGGATTCATATGCTACTTGGGTCCTTAGGAGAGCTGAATGGGAATGGAAAACTCTAGGTGTTGAGTGCAGTGTGGAGAGGGTAACAGTGTCCAGGAAATATGGGGCAGAGCATAGAGCAGTCTGCTGTCTCCAGGAACAGGGGAACACGAGGGGAAAGGGAAGGAAATAACCTTTCCCCAGCAGACCTGGCTGGAACCCACCTGCCTGCTGTGATGGTTAGGGGCACTGGGTGGGCAGTGGAGGTCGTCAGGGTGCAGACAGGGCCGCCCCACGTAGGCCTGGCCCACCTGTGCCTTGTCTAGCAGCTCCCGGAAGCCCTCAAGGGAGGCAAAGGGGCCCAGCTCCGCCAGCAGCTGCTCTGGGTCCAGGTTGGTCCACTGGATGTCTGGGCGGCCCCTGCAGGGAGAGCTTGTGGTTGGTGAGGATCAGGGATCAGTGCCCATCCTCCAGACTGCTGCCAGGGGACCCATGGGGTAGCCCACCCCACTTCTAGCTGCTCACTGTCCCTCTCTGTGGAGGCTCAGTCCAGCAGGTTGCTGCAGTGAACTCTGAATGGATGCAGGAGCTGAGACAGAACTCAAGACAGATGGTACTTAACAGAAGGAGAAGACCCACAAAAGCCCCATTTCATTCCCTCTCAAACCGTCTATCCTTGGTTCTCATATATAACCATATAGGTGCCTGCCTGTAACAGGTTTTCTTTCTGGCCTGGGCAGCAGCTGAGTTGACACCTAGCTAACTCTCCCTGGCAAAGTCTCTTTCTGGGGATCTTTTCTTAAAAAAAAAAAAAAAAAAAAACCAACAACAAACTTTTGATTTTATATTGGAATACAGCCAATAACAATGTTGTGATAGTTTCAGGTGGACAAGGGATTCAGCCATACACATACATGTATCCATTCTCCTGGGGATCTTTTTTCTCCTTTGTTCAGATCTTACAGATCTGCGTGTTTTATCTAAATAAGACAGGCCTGCCTTTCCTTCGGAGGTGAAGAGAAGGGGGATGAGGAGAGAGCCCTGAGGCTGCCTGTGCTCTGACCCTGGCCTGGGTGGTAATCAGGCTCTGGTGAGCTTTTGCTCACCATCCCTCCTTTCTGTTGGGGAAGTCCTGGCAGGGGATGAAGCAGGGCCCAGGAGCAGCAGCAGCGGCACTCACGGCAAGTAGGCAGAGCCCCCTTGGAGTTTGGCTCCCTCCCAGAAGCAGTCGAGGGGGGTGAGGATCACGCAGGGAAACAGCTTCTCAATCATCTGCCAGGGACATCCCAGGCCAAACATCAGTCCTGCCCCCGCAGTGCCCCCTACTCCACCCCCACCACCTCCCCTACTGCAGAGAAGGCTCCACCTCTACCCTGTCTCAGAGAACAGTGCAGGAGACTCACCCGCTCAATCATTCCATTTTCAATTAGGGGAACTCCTGACTTGTAGCAGATTTTGTTCAGATCCCAGGACCTGCAATAGCCAGGGGCATGGGACGTCAGTAGAAGAGGGCGACTGCGGCTCCAGCCCTGCTGTGGCACCTCTCGCTCCCAGCTGCTCGGGGGCTCAGCCAGACTCACTTTCCATAGAGGGATACTTGCACTTTACTGGCGGTGAGGGCTGCCTGGAGGTGGAGGTCAAGTGCCTCGGGCGTGAGGACGTTCTCCCCCTCCTGGCGCGGGGTCTGTATCAACATCTGGGAGGTATACGCAGCCTCCTCCCCCAGCTTCTCCTTGGTGTATTCCAGTTCCTGGCTCACCCGGCTGCCCACTGCCAGAGCAGAGAGAGAAAGCTGGGGGGCAAGAGCCTCGGTGGATCCAAGCTCCAGGGAGTGTGGGATCCCAACTCCAGAGACCTCCCAAGACAAGTGGGAAGAACTTCTCCTTGATGGCCACGCTGAGGCCCCAGGCTCCTGGCCCTCGTTTCAGAATCTGGAGTGGAGAGGCCTAGCTGTGTGGCTCTTTGGGACTCTTGTGAGACCTAAGGTTTCAGCATGAACCCAGCTGGCTGTGTTTGGAGCAAATAACTTAAACGTGAGAGATCCACAGGAGCGGGGCCAGGGTGGGGCTTTGGTGTCCCGGTAAGGGGGCCCCCACTCAGTCTGTCTCTGTTCTGGCGGGGAGGACAACGAGGGAGGCTGCTGTTGGAGGGTCTCCTGAAGGAACAGGTCTAGTGCTGGGGCTGGTTCCTATTTCAGGTTGTCCCGGACAGTGGTTTATATCCATACACCTTTCTGCAAACTGCTCTGTAAAGAGGGTGGGTGGCTGGGTGAATGTGTGCCAATAATGGCTCTGTAGTGGCACAGGTGAGGGGGAGGGTCACATGGCCTTTCAGTGTGACGCTGCCAGCATACTGCTTCCTCTCAGGAAATAGCTCCAGGACCCTGGCAGAGGTGGCATCAAAGTGGGCTGGGGGAAGATCCCTTCACCAGTTCCTCAGTCCAGACACAGAGGAGTCCCAGGACCAGGTCTGCCTTCATCTTCTTTATCGAGTCCTGCATTACCCTGGCTGCGGAGGCCAGCTCTGTACCAGAGGCCTGGGGAGGCGGGAGGTTTGCAGGATGCTGTGACCTGACTGTGGTTTGGGGGAGGCAAGGGCTAAGGCCAAACCACCCCGGGGACTTTGTGGACTTGGCCTGGTCTTAGGCCCAGTTCTGCTTTCCCCCATCTGGGGCCTCTTCCTGTAGGTCTCTGCCACCCCTGGGCCCACTGGACTGCTTCTCCAAGACTCCAGTCCCACTTGGGATGATCATACCCTCCCCCCCATCTCTTTCAAACCCACATAATCCCCTCACTCATGAAAGCCCCAAACCCTTGGTTGTGTTAATCACAGATGCACTCCTTTGCTCATCCCTGCTCCCAGTCACATTCCTGACCCTCCTCACTCATGAACAGTCTCACATAGCCATCCTGCCTTCTCTGCTGTCAATTCCACATACTTCTTTTCTTCCTTTCCTGACTCCCCACTCCTGCAGACCTGTACTGCAGTGTTTATTTCACCGGGCTTAGGCCAGAGCTGCCACAAGGAGGGACAGGAGCGGAGGGCAGAGATAAGCTCCCCACAGTAAGGGAGTTTGCTGGGGGGGCTGAGGTTTGGGAGAAAGAAGCAACCAGACAGAGCTAATGAGAAAGCAAGAGAAAGGGACAGGCATAATTCAAAACAGTATCAAAGGACTTCCCTAGTGGTCCAGTGGTTAAGAATCTGCCTTCCAGTACAAGGGACATGGGTTCAGTCCCTGATCCGGGAATTAATAAAACCCCACATGCCTTGAGGCAACTAAGCAAGCACACTTGCCTCAATGGAAGATCCTACATACTGCAATGAAGATTCCGAGTCCTGCAACTAAGAACCGACACAGCCAAATAAATAAATGTTAGAAATAATAAAATACAGCATCAAAGAGAATAAGGAGTCCTCAGAGAAAATGAGGAAGAGAAAGCTACGTTTTGGCTGACAATGATGGTGACGGTTACGAGGACAGATGAATGGGGTGTACTGGGCAGGCCAGAAGAGACAGCAGGTGTCGGGGAGCACAAAGGCTTCCGAACAGACCCGGCTTTGGGTCTTGGCTCTGATGCTTGGGGTACTTAGTCTCTCTGATCTGCAATTTCCTCATCTGAGAAATGGGACAATGCCCACCTTGGTGGATTGAGAATCAATGTGATGGGATTTCCCCGGTGGTCCAGTGGTTAAGAATCTGCCTGTCCATGCAGGGCACATTGGTTTGATCCCTGGTCAAGGAAAATTCCACATGCCTCGGAACGACTAAGCCCATGTGTCACAACTACTGAGCCCACACCCTAGAGCCCACACTCTGCACACGAGAAGTCGCTGGAATGAGAAGCCTCACACCAAAACTAGAGAGTAGCCCTTGCTCCCTGCAATTACAGAAAGCCTGTGTGCAGCAACAAAGACAGAGCACAGCCAAAAATAAATAAAGACACAGAACCAATATGAGCAAAGTACTTAGGAAGTTGTCCAGTACCCAAGAGGTACAGATATGGAATTATTATTCAATAGTTGCTGGGAGAGAAATGATGTGACAGAAACATGAGAAAGAACCGAAGGAAAGAGACTGTAAGTAAGTGGGGAGAAAGGCAGAACAGGGGAAGGAGACTCAAAATCATCACATCTGTTAAAAACTTTACAAAAGGGATAATATAACTGGTTAGAGCTGGATAGAGTCCATTTTATAGGTAATCCAATAAATGCAACTTACCATCTTTCAACCATATTCAGATAGCATCACTGACTCAGTAGACATGAGTTTGAGCAAACTTCAGGAGATAGTGAAGAAACTTCAGGAGATGCTGCAGTCCATGGGGGTCACAAACAGTCGGATATGACTGAGCACGTACGATATTGCAATATGTTTTAGGACCCACAGAAATGTTCACAATCTTCGGTCTAGAAATTTCACACGTAAGGACCTATAAGCTTTTGTAGAGACTCAGGCTGTCTCTGTATGAAATGGGAGCCATGGGAGGTTTTAAGCAGATAAGTTGAGATGACCTGGCTTTTTCATCACCTAATATATTCCAGAGCTGAGCTGTGAATGATGAACAGGAGTTGGCCAGGGTAAGAAGCCAGGGAAAGGGGTTCTGGACCAAGTGTGTGCAGGTAACTGTCAGTCAGGGGCTCAGCACTGCTGGGCTCCTAAGAGTGAGGGAGAGACAAAGCTGGGTAAGCAACCTAGAGTGTGCTGCTGCTGCTGCTAAGTTGCTTCAGTCATGTCTGACTCTGTGCGACCCCATAGACGGCAGCCCGCCAGGCTCCCCCGTCCCTGGGATTCTCCAGGCAAGAACACTGGAGAGGGTTGCCATTTCCTTCTCCAGTGCATGAAAGGAAAAGTGAAAGTGAAGTCGCTCAGTCATGTCTGACTCTTAGCGACCCCATGGACTGCAGCCTTCCAGGCTCCTCCGTCCATGGGATTTTCCAGGCGAG
>NW_011494828.1:871157-880832 GCF_000754665.1 Bison bison bison
TCTGACTCTTAGCGACCCCATGGACTGCAGCCTTCCAGGCTCCTCCGTCCATGGGATTTTCCAGGCGAGAATACTGGAGTGGGTTGCCATTGCCTTCTGCTAGGGGGCTTGAACTTGATTCTAGACTCCCTGGAAGCCAGTAGAGAGTGGTGGAAGGACTCTGTGGGCATGTGTGTGCTAAGCCACTTCAGTTGTGTCTGACTCTTTGTGACCCCATGGACTGTAGCCCACCAGGCTACTTTGTTCATGGGATTCTCCAGGCAAGATACTGGAGTGGGTTGCCATTCTCTCTCGAGGGGATCTTTCCGACCCAGGGATTGAATCCGGGTTTCCGGTATTGGGGTCACCGTAGCACTAAGCACTACGTACTAAGGGAAGCACTAAGAGGAGACTGACTGACTTGGTCAGATTTAGACGCACCACAGGAGGGCGGTGTGGAGGCAGATTTAAAGGTGAGGGGAAAGGGCAGTCCCTTAACAGACCTAGATTTCCTGGGCCATCCCCAGAAAGGCACAGTGATTCAGGGCAGTTGGGCCCCTCCCCAGCCTTAGAAGCTGAAATTTGATGAGTCTAAGAAGTCAATCACTTATAATTCCACTGTCTTTGCCAAGTGAAGGATTTAGACGTAGGATGCTATATAGTTCTTGCCAAAATAACCAAATGGGAAGTCCGTGGGGGTGAGCGGTGGGAAGGGGTGGGTAGTAAAATTTTCCTCACTTTCAAAAAAGGTGTGCAAGACAGGCATGACTTCCCTTTTCTACCATGGCAGCAGCCACCTTGGGAGAAAGTGTGATAAACCTGAGGGCAAAAGCCCAACATACAGAAGAAGGCAGAGGAGAAGGACAGAAAGAACCTTTTGCTGATGTCCTTAGGTTGCTGAATTGTCCCTGGTGGAACTTCTCTACTCTCTACTGCTAGACTTCAAGGAGGAAAATAAAAAATCAATTCTCTTCCTTTCTCCCTCTTTCCCTTTCTCTCTCCTTAATGTGGCTAAACGCATTCTAAATGATACAGTAAGGAGTGTTCTGCCAGGCCTTAGCTAGAGCGACTGCTACAAGGGTGGAAAGAAGGGATCCCTTATGAGAGAGGCTGAGAAGGAAGAATTTTAATTGTTTAGTAACCAATTAACTGAGTAAGAAGAACTGAGACTGACTCTCAAGGTTTCAGCCTTGGGAATCTGAGTGAATTGTGGTTCCACCAACTGATACATGGTTGTCACCTGCCTTCTAGACAGAAGGGCTGTATGTTCCTTATCTTCAGGGACAGCTCCAATTTCAAAACATTTCTATCACTGTTCCTGAAAGTACTCGTTGGACTCTACATTGTGATTTTTCTTTGCTTTCTTGTTATTTTTTTGGCTAGACCACCTGGTTTGCAAGATCTTAGTTCCCTGACCAAGGACTGAACAGGGCCCTCGGCAGTGAAAGCACAGAATCCTAACCACTGGACCACCAGGGAATTTCCTGGGATTTTTATTTTAGAGAATTTATCTCTGAGTCCTTCACCTTTAACACTGACCAAGAACGAGAAGTCACATTCCAATCTCACCATGGCAAAGCTGGAGAGTCCAGAAATCTCAGAGCTAATGCCATGCTTCTCTCTTTGCTTTCTGTATTAGCCAAACAGGAAAGGAATGGAGAATACCCTTCAGTCCTCATTGCCGAGGGTATTGCTGGAAGAAGCCTCAGAGAAAAGTCCAGGTCAGGATCACTGCTTTCAACTCACCTCCAGCCCCAATAGAGAGCAGAGTGATATTCTAAAACAAAGGAAAAAGACCTAGGAATTGATTCCTGCCCTCTCATATGACCCTCC
Organism: Bison bison bison; assembly: GCF_000754665.1. Classification (NCBI taxonomy): domain Eukaryota; kingdom Metazoa; phylum Chordata; class Mammalia; order Artiodactyla; family Bovidae; genus Bison; species Bison bison. Next base: position 872,970 of record NW_011494828.1, read on the forward strand.
CACAAAGATCACCAAAAACCCAGTGAGATCAAGCCTGGCCTGTGCTGGAATGCAGGAGAGAGGATGAGGAAACATGGAGGTTCAAGCAGTGTTTAGACTGGGAAGATCTGGGGAATGGAGAAGCAAGAAGGGGTGGGAGACAGCCTCTATTGTGGCAAGAAACCCAAGAGTCATTTGGGACCACCCAGGCAGCAGTGGTGTGGGTGGGGGTAAGTGTCTGTTCGTGTATGCACATGTTTGTCCTGGGGCTGGGGGCAGGCAGGCAGGCACAGAGAAACATCTGCTCTGGACCCCAGGGCTGGCCTGGAGTGTGTATAGATGTGAGAGTCTGCAGAGGGTGGGGGGTAGGGTAGGATGAGGTGTGGGATCCTAACAGGCAGACAGGCTCCAAGAAACATCTGCTCTGGATCCTCAGAAGTGCCAGCATTTAAAATAACTTAGGGGTGTGAGAGTCTAACCTGGCTCTGCCTTTGGGTGTGGGCCAGGGCTGGGGGAGGTTCGGGGGAGCCCACAAATGCAAATTTCCCAGGAAAGAACAGAGAGGAGTTTGACTCTGTTAAAGGGTTATCGTACCAGGCCCCAGGAAAGGAGAGTTATGTCGAAACTATTAATAAGAAATCATTTAAATCCAATGCTTCCCTTAGGAAGTGAAGATCTGGTTCCATTTGACTCCGCTGTTGCCTCAAAGAGCAGATTCTGTGACACTTTTCCACTAAACGCTTGCAGGGGGCCTCTGTGTATGGGACCTCTCCCTAGAGGCCTGCCAGATGATTTATCAGTTCCCCCAGCCTTCTAGTTCTAACACTTCTACTTCTCCTAGTCAGATGTGATCTCTCTCTGTCTTCTCTTATATGACACAACTGTTTTCTGCTTTGTATTATATTGTATATTACATCACAGCATATATTTTACTTTCCTTGCTACTGAAAGATGGGTCTTGTTTTAGTTGCCTTGCAAACACTGCAGCGCAGTCAATACATATAAAAGATTGCCAATAAATGCTAAATAAACACACATACACTCACAGGCTCCATATGTCTGTTCACCGGGCTCCACCATCTGCAGATGTCCGTTTATGGGTGTGAGAGGAGCAGTGCTCCCAGATGCCCAGGCTCTGGCAGGCAGGTGCCCCCTCCACCCAGAGCAAAGCCCACTAGAACTCAATAGCCAGCTTCTCACCCTATTCCTGTCTTGGGCTTACCACATCCAACCAACTACAGCCAGTGCCCACAACTCACCTTCCACCCAGAGCTGTTCTAGGTCTGTCTCAATGATGGCCACGCGGAGACCCAGTGCTAGGGCCCCAAAGGCCAACAGTCCCAGGAAGAGCACTTTGCCACAGTGTCTCTGGATCCCGCAGCCCAAAGAGAAGAGCAGGCCCTGGAAGTAAGCACGGAGCCAGAGCGGAGCCTTCAGGCTCCCAGCTAGGATCTGGGATAGAAAGAGAAGGGTCAGCCAGGCATTACTGCAACCACCCATGAAACCTTTCCCTTTTCTCTTTATTCCATCCTCTGCCAAGCTCTGGCTTCTTGGTTTCTGGATGCAAAACAGGGAGGACGTACACAGACACAGGCCCAAACTTGGAAAAAATTTAACTCCATTCCCTGCCTCCCACCCAATACACACTTGAAGAAGGCATAGATTCGTTTTCTGAGATAGGATACGCACATGACAGACAGAGGTCGACATAGACACCCTCTCTCTCACTGGCCAGATGCTGAGGACACACACACACATACACACACACATACACACACACAGACACACATACAGACACACACACACACACAGACACACACACACACACACACACACACACACACAGTTTTTCCCAAGATTTAGAGACGTTACACATTGCAGACCCGGTTCCTTCTTCCGCCTTCCCCTCCACTCACCTGGGGTGTTGCAGGTCGAGCTGGGGGTGTGTAGCCCGGGGGCAGCTCCCCGAGAGGTGGCGGCCGAGCCATGCTGGCGGGTATGGGGGGGCATGGGAGCCCCCAACCTGCGTTATCTGGGAGCCCCCATAGACTGGCCTGGTCCGGTGTACCGCTGAGCTACGCGTCGGAATTTAGCGGGGCCGCTAAGACGCGGGTACGGGTGTGCAGTGGTGTCCGCAAGCGTGAGGAGTGCGGCAGTGCGGCTCCGGGCGCAGAGCCGGAGCCGAAGCTGGTCCCGCGTGCAGGAACTAGCCGGGAACGGGAACCGCAATGCCGAGGAAGCGTCTGCAGTCCCAGAAAAAGGGAGCGGGCTTGGGCTACGCCCTCCCATTGGCTGAGTCTCCCGCAAATTACCCGGAGCCTAGCGGCCGGATCTGCTGCTAGGCAACGGCGCCGCGGGGGGCGGGGCAGGAGACCACCCAGGCAGGGCCACCCTTTGCCTTGCTTCCCCGCCCGCGCGTCCGCCGGGCCCTCGGGGAGGAGGAGGGAGGGAGATCCTGGAGAGGCGAGGCGTTGGCCAAATGTTAAGTCAGGAGAGATCAGTGCTAAGAGGTGTCGACCCAGCCAAGACCCAGACTTATTTCTACAGTTCTCTGCGTGCATTCTCTCCCCATTCAGTTCCTTCTCTCCATTGAGGCCATAGTCATCTCTCTAAAATGCAAATCTGATTACAGCTCCAAAACACGAAGCCCACGTGGAGTATAGGGCCCTGCAGGATCTAAAATCTTCTCTCTCATAGTTCCTTCACACCCACCCCGTGTTCCTTCCAGCCCTGCAGAGTTACACGGAATTTCCTAAACTCACCATGTTATGCCATGTATTTCTGCCTTTGTACATGTTGGGGCCCTTTTGCTTTGGCAGACCGTCTTCGAAACTGAACTTGAGGGAACTCTCTGGCAGTCCAGTGATTAGACCTTTGCGCTTTCACTGCCAAAGTAACGGGGTTCAGTCCCTAGTGGGGGAACAGAATCGAGTGGTGTGGCCAACCTCCAAAACCAAAAACCAAAACAAAAAAACCGTGAAACTGAGATGTTAACCATGTCCCTTTGAAGCCTTTCTTGATTCACACCACCCTCCTAACAGATAGTTGCGTCTTTCTTTGTGCTCCTTGTAACACTTAATTTATATATTATTGCATTTGATACAATTTATGTACTTGAAAGTCTGCCTGCCTCACTAGAAATAAGTGGGTGTTCAATAATTGTTGAATGAGTCATTTGAGAGTTGCAGAAACTAGTCTTGGAAATGACTTGGAAACAGAAAATAGTCCCTTTATTAAACTTTCATCAACTATCTGGCCTCTGAGCATGCTGTTTCTGTAGGTTCCTGACTGACTAACCCTGAATGGCAGAGGAGGGTAAAATCAATATACCAACATGTAAAGTTTGAGAAAGATAAAAAGAATCTCCAATAAATGCATTACTGTAACACAACTACTAGTATCTCTGGCCAATATCTTGGTCAATTCTTCCAATATGTTTATGATTACATCATAAACATTTCATATTACTGCATAATCTCTGTATCAATCATTTGGAGAATGTCCTTAGGACAGATTCCCAGAAGTGCGTTGGGTCAAAAAGTATGAACATTTTTATGGCTCTTGCTACATATTGCCAAACTGCTTCTTGAAAACTTGTGTCAACTAACACAATCTCCCGGGAGATCTCTCCTCAGTTCTGGGGAAAGGGGAATTTTAGGCCGAGGGGGTGAACACCTAGTGGGTGCTCATCCAGCAAAATGCCCTGGAGGAACTAATACATGTGTGATGCTGTTGGCCAGGTAGTGACTGCATGGTAAAAACAGCATATGTGCATAGCACTTTGTTCCTCCCTGTCATAGAGAAGAGGGACCTGTTATAGATAAACAAAGTGTACCCTAGGGAACTTCCCTGGTGGCCCAGTGGCTCAGTGCTCCCAATGCAGGGGTCCAGGTTCCATCCCTGGTCAGGGAACTAGATTCCACATACTGCAACTAAGAGTTCACATGCTGCGGCTAAATACCAGTGCAGCCAAAAAAATGCCCCCCGCCCCAAACCAACGAACTTTTTTAAGCATACCCTCAGCAATTCTCTGGAAATAGAAATAGCCTCTAAACTAGGTTGTATGGGCTCTTAGATTGTTTTTGCAGTTCCAGCAAAAGATGGGTATGGCTGGGTGTCATCAGGACTAGAAGTAGAGAAGATTTGCTGTAAGTAGTTCTTGAGACTTCCTTCTTGCTAGATTTGCAGACATAAAGTCCATGGAGAAACAGATGTATAGTCATCTGGGCCTTGGGACTCTGTTTCCACAGCAGGCCCACCACTGCTAACAGTGGCAAAGTCCAGCACATCCGTGGATGCTTTAATGGCAGGGCCTGCCTCCTGAGAAAATTTCTTGCTTTGTAAAGTCCAAAGACAGGGTGAGAGGAATTGGTCTGCAGTTCCAACAGTTCCAACTAGGGCCCTCTGGCTGCTTTGAGCTCCAAAGTGACCTTTCTTCTCCCCAACAAAGTGAGTTCCTAAGTATTGCTGAGCTCAGCCAGTGGTGATCTAAAGCCACAGAACCGGGAGGGAAGAAGCTCCTCTTTTCTCTCTCTAAGCAGCTTGCTTCAACTATGGAATAGCCTGGTTCACAGTCACTTCCACTGGACCTGGGTATGTGTCTTTGGCCCAAACCCGAGAAATTCTCCAAAGACAAACAAAAGAGAAAAGGAATCCTTCATCACCACCAAGGAGTAAATCTAATTACTGGTTTATGGGACAAACATTCCTTAATGTCTCTTATGGATCCACCCTTTTCTAAACTCTGAGGTTGTAGGGTACCTGCTTTTTAAAAGTTCATAGCCTAAGAGGGTTAAGCACAGAGACCACAGGGGAAACCCCTGTGAGCTAGAATACTCAGGGAAATTTCCAGAAGTGAGAGGAACTGGATGGGAGAAGTGGGAGGGTGACAGAATCTAAAAGGAAAGGACATGGTTCAAGGTCTGGATCTTTCATTTACCGGCTATGAGATCTTGGGCAGATTACATAGTGTGACATTTCCCTAAGGTTTAAAGGAGATAATATATGTAGGCTAGGAGCAGTGCCAGGAAAGGTGAGGCGAAACACACACAGTCATACTGTTAGGGAAAGTGGTCAGCCTGGCTTCAGGGTAGGGTTCAAGAGGGCGGACTAGGTCAAGCTTTCTTTCCCTGCCATTCTCCAAGCTACTCACTCTCCACGCTTTGGCTTTGGGCTGGCTTCTGTTATCTGGGCCAAAGTCAATAACCCTGAGATGTGGGGGAGAGAAGCAAAGGCCCTAGCAGCCCCTCACTGCCACCCACTATGTTTAGGGACCACGTCTGTATGCCCCTTCCCTCTAGGCAGATTTATGCCAATAAGACCTGCCAAGTCTCTAGTGCTAGAGGATGCAACCAGAGATCAGAGAATGGCCTTTTACCCTGGTGGTGAGGTAAGGAGAGAGGATTAAGAATCAAAGTAGAGGCACTTTCCTGGTGGTTCAGTGGCTAAGACTGTGTCCCCAGTGCAGGGGGCCTGGGTTTGATCCCTGGTCGGGGAACTAGATCCCATATGCCACAACTAAGACCCTGTGCAGCCAAAAAAAAACAATCAGAGTAGAATTTCCCTGTTTATCCATGGCAGAAAACCCCCTGATGGAAGCCTCCTGGGTGGTGGCAGATGGCTCAGGTTGAGGACAGGGCATCCTGACCTCTAGTAGAATGTGTTCTCCTGCTTAGCCTCTTTCCCTGTCAGCTCCTTCAGAACTGAGCTTTCTAGACCTTCTGTCTGGGTGGTCCTTCCCACATCCCTCTCCCCTTTCCTCAGACACATTTAACTATTTAGAAAGCAGTATACCAAGACCTGGCTTATGTATTAATACTTCCTTAGGGGGAGGGATGCTTGTGGATTTAAAAAAAAAGTATACTCTTTGCAATTCTCTGGAAACAGAAACAGCTTCTAAACTAGGCTGTGCAGACCCCTAGATCACTCTTGGGGGTCCAGCTAAAGAGAGTTTTCCCCACACTTTCCCATGCAGATGGGAGTAGGCTAGCAAGAATAATGTGGTGAAGTGGGAAGAAGTTCAGCTTCTGGCCTTGGCAGTCAGTCCCTTTATAGGCTCAGGGAGCTCCTGCTAGCAAGTAGGGGAAAGGTGTTACTGGGGGTGGAGGTGGGGGTTCTTGGAGCAGTAGCCATCAAATTGTGTCTGATCTGGCAAGCTCCCAGAACCCCGTTTCTCAACACCTCTTCAGAGACCTCCTTGATTTGCCATTAAAGGCTCCCTGCCCCTCTCCTTCACTCCCCTCATGCAGCACCACTCAGAGAGGCAGGGCAGAGCCTGTCAATCTTTTGTCTGCCTAGCCTTCTGTCCCATGAAGAGGTAGCTGGCCAGTGGACATTCAGTTGCTCATTCTATTTCAAACCTCTGGAGATGTTGCCAAAAGAAAACAAAAACTGTCCTGCCTTCTGGCAGACAGAGTGAACAGAAGAGAAATCAAAGCATCTTGGGCACCCAGCCAGTAGAGACAATAGCAGCAGTGTCCCAAGCTGGGGGATGCTCCCAGCTGGGACTCAAACTCAGCAAAGGCCTTCCCCTGGGGAAGGCTCCCTTCTTTCAGCTCCCTTCTTTCCTTGGAGTAGGAGCAAGGGAAGGCAGAAGAGAGGCCTTTTCCTCTAGCCGAGGGCTCGATGGGGAAGATCAGAAAGGAGAGTGGGAAGGTTCTGGGACAGTATAACCAATCCTTTCCCTTCCCTGACCCCACCCTTCCTCCAAACCCACCCACCTCTAGCCCCTTTCTGAGGTCAAGGAGCCATCTCTGCACCTGGACCCCAAGCATCAGAAAGCTCTGAGAGGGGATAAAACCTGAGATTACAAGGGCCCTTAAAAGTCACCCAGTTCAACTTTTCCATTTTGCAGGTGTGTAAACTTAGGGGCAGTGACCTGTCCAAAGCCAGACTACATTCCAGAGCGCAGGTCTTCTATCCAGGCCAGGACTGTCTCCAGCACCATCGCTGCCCCACACATTTAATTTCAGCTCCAAACAGGATCATCTTGGGCACCACCACAGCTCTTTATTTCTACCTCCCCACAGTCTTCTCGGTTTCAACCACTCTGCTGGGCCATTTCAGCTTCTCTCTGATGAGGGCAGACTTTCAGGAACCTTGTCCTGACCAGTGGGGAGAATGTGGAGCGCTAGAGCAACCCAGAGGGCTGGTGGAGGTGGAGCTCCCCCAGAGGAGGAATGCTCAGTTACTCTCTCTGAGTTAGTCCAATGACAGCAACTGAGATTCAGGCAGGATCACTCAAATGAACTTGAGAGACTTCAGATTTTTGAAGCAATGTAGAAACCAGTATTTCAAATCATTCTTTATAATTACTGCCACCCACAGTGAACACATCAAGAGAAACCTTTACTTTGATAATTCTAGGAGGTGAAATCTCACCCCAGGAACCACTTTCATCTTCCAGCCAGCACCTGCAGGTGGTAAAAGCGGTGTAGGGAGAGGCAGGAGCGGAGTACAGTATCTGGGAGTAGGGGTGGTGCAGACAAGGTGGATGGGGTTCCAGAAAAGCTGTGAGAACCGAAGTCTCATTTCTCAATTACCTGAAGCAGCAGAGTCTATATAATTAGGATATAAAGGAGTGCAGCTGGAGAAGAATCAGTAAGAATTTCAAATGATGATCTGGGTTCCTGGCTGTTCCTTTCCCAGTTGGGCAGACCTCCCTAAGAAGAGGTGAGAAGGGGTCTGGCTTCTCTCAGCCCACAGCTTTCTTTTATTGTCCTTGCTTCCACTAAAACCTGTGGGGATAGCATTGCTGGCTAGGCAGGGGCTGCCTCCTGCTTGCTTTAAGGGTCTCCAGGGTATAACAGTTGGGCTGGATGCCTCCCAGACACTGGGAGGATGGGAAGTAAACGGCAGGGGTGGGAGGGGGAGGCTGGGGGGGGA
>NW_011494828.1:880932-896181 GCF_000754665.1 Bison bison bison
GGTGGCATGGTGGCAGGGGCCAGGAACCTGTGTGGGTAGGTATGGGAACAGAGTAGTTAAGTCTGGGGCTGAGGCTGCCCACACTGGCAGCTGCAGGAGGCGCATCACATGCAGAGGTGGCAATGGCAGCAACTAGGCCCACAGATCTAGAAAGCCTGATTAGGGTTGGGGGCTGATGGACCCTCAAGTCCTTTCAGGTGGGAGATGCTTTTAAGGGCTAGGCTGGGCCAGCCAGTTGGAAAGTAGCCCTCCTGGGAGCTTGACCACTGGACAGCTGCTGCCCCTGCCTGATAACCTTGGTGTATAAGAGCCAGGCCACGTGTCCTATCTTGTCCCACACGCTGGCTCTTGACAGTTTTTCCAACAGGAACATACACTGTATCCTCGGAGCCCAACTACTCCATAAGTCTCCAGAATGCCTTTGGGAGCCCTTCTTTTATTGGGAAATAAATACAGAGTCAAACAGGTGGGCCAGCCAACATCTGTAGTTCTGGGGGCCAAAAGGAAGGAGTCTGACTTGCTCAGAACTCAGATCTCCAGGAACTGGTCATTCCCCACGATCACATTCACTCGTTTGGCTATAAAAGAAAAAGAAAAGGTTGTTTGAGAACTGGAAGCAAATGAGTTCATTTCAAATCCGATTACTTCTAATTCTGTGTTCATAAACATTTATTCCTCTCCGATGTGGCTCTGCTCTTTAGAAGCTCTTGGGAAAAACAACTTGCCAAAAGGTCTTTGGGAGAGACAGCATCTTCCCACCCAGGAGGTGGGGACTGACACCTGGCTTTCAGGAGACGTTCCATCAGAGGGGAACTGGAACTGAGTCTTAAAGAATGAATAGAGTTTTTTCAGGCAGTGTATCAAGGGGAAGGCATTCCAGGCTGTTAGAACAGCATGAGCAAAGACATAAAGATATAAGAACGAGGAATGTGAAAAACTCTGGTGTAGGATAGGGCATGGGGGAAAAAGAGTGAGAGGAAAAGAGACTAAATAGTTAAATGGAGATACTCAAAGGAGAAAGGGAGATGTCTCCCATGTCATATGTAAATAATATTGCACACTCGATAGGGTTATTGTGAGAATTCAATGAGTTAAAGCATACTGAGTGTTTGATAAACAGTGGTTATTATTTTTGTAAAGTTCAAACCCATAAGGCCCTCTATGACCTGACCCTTGTCTACCTCTCCAGTTTTATCTTCCATCTTTCTCCATTTGTACTTGGAAGCCATATTGTTTTATAGCTCTAGACCTTAGTATATGCTATTTTCTCTGCCTCAAATGCCTTTCTTCTCCTCCCTACTCACCCTAAATACCCTAATCAAGCATCTCCACTATGTGGTGCCTTCCCTTCTGAACCATTCATTTCCTGGTTTGTGAAAACACTCTACCTTGGATGTATCTCTATTTCTCTGTAAGGATTTTGAGTGCAGGGGCAGTGGGATTTATGATCATATCTAGCATAGCTGCTGGCACATGAAAGATTTCAGAGGTCTGTAGTTAAATGACAAGGAAAGGGTGTGACTGTGTCTAAAGTTGCAAGGAAGTGAAGGTTGGTGAAGTAGAGAAGATCAGGGAATGGTGAAGCCGAGGGGCTGGATGGTTCATTGATAAATACGCTGAAGTTGTTCAAGATGTTTGGAAAAAGAGAGGGAGGAAGCGGGAAGACTGTGAACCCTTGATACATTTAGGAGACTTCCCTGGGGGCTGACCAATTACGTGGTAAAAGGTAAGAAGAGGGTTAACTTTCAACAAGTAGGAGCTATAGAAAGGGGGCAGTGAACCAATGGTCGGGAAGGGGCAGGGGAAACCAGGCATGCCTTCTTCCCTGAGGGCCTGGGGCAGATGTAGGGGAGAGGGGAGTGTTCAGCCTTCTACGGACTCAGACAGAAAAGGCTGACCACCTGGCGGACAATGGATTCTTTCTGGGTGAGCCTGACCTCTGAAGGTCCAACAGCTTTATTGCCATACTTGGGACTTTAAGTGTGACCCTGATAGGTAAGGCAGAAACTCTTGACTTTCCTGCAGCTCTACTTCAGCCTCAGAAAGGTTTGGTGAAGCAAAATGAAAACCGTTGATAATGGTACCAAGTTTGATAACACGAGATGTTTTGGTCTGTTCATAGTGCCCACAGCCTGGAGCCTACTTCTGCTCTGCCAGTAGAAAGGGGGTTTCTGACTGAAGCCCTGAAAACTTTGAGATTTCAGACATGTCTTCTGTTCTACCCACCTTTCTAGCTTTGTTTCTTGCTACATCTCCTTTACATACTGTATTCTAGATTTTCCAAATGATTTGCAGTTCCCAACACAAGAGACTGTTTTTTGCTTGCCTGGTTCCCCTTAGTTTAAGAGGTTCTTCCCTTTTGTATATTTGATGTATAGCCAGCAATTTTAAAATTTAGCCTAAATTCCTTCCTTTGAGATGGTATGCCTGATCCTTGTGCCAAGAACTGAATGATTTCTCTTTTCTGTCCTTAATGAACCCTGACATCATACCCGTGAAACTGTACTTAGTTCTTTACTTATCTGTGTCTCTATAATAGACTGAGCAGCTGGACAGTAAAAGGCAAGTCTTACTCATCTTGACACCCCTAGTCTCCCAGAGCCTAGAATATAGGAGGTGGTATTATTGAAGAAAGCATGTGTGTTCTTGGTGGTTATGTGAGGGTACAGCAGAAGGAAAAGGAGCATGTATAGAGGAGAAGGCCTCCAATCCCCTTGCCAAAGAGAACACAATTGACACACTGGTGCATCACAGCAAAGGTGCTAGGGGTTGAGAGCATCTTTGGGCCTGTCTCTCTAATGTTCTCCAGTAGGAAGAGAAGCTCAGGTCTAGGCCTTTCACACAGTTTTTGTTATAGCATTGTATTTGACAGAGGCAACCTCCTGTGAGAGGAAAAGGTGACAATGCAGAATAGGAGAGCTCTGAGCCACAGAGCTTTGAATTCTAACTGGACTTTGATCACATTATTCCATGTCTTTGGTTTCCTCATAAAGCTGTGGGGATTCAGTAAGATAACTGATGTAAAAAGCCTTGGTAAGAATTAAATGGAAGTTGCAGAATGCACCTGGGTTTGGCTTGTGTGGTCCTGCCCCAGAAAGCCATCTGCTTCCTTCAGTGAGAAGGATGGGAGGGAGGCCCAGACAGTGCTCAGGCTTCTACATTCCCAACGGCTGGGGCTGGTCTTGGAGTATGACTGTCAGTCAGGCTTGACCTTGAGGTAAGACTGATCAGAAAAGAAGAAAGGAAATGCATCTTGGGCTAGCTTCCCAGGAACCTCCAAAAGTTCCTCTTGGCCCTTATGCCCTCTGTGGCCATGAGTTAGCCATATCATCTCATGTCTAGATTCTGACATCTGCCTTCCCTTCACCCAGGCTCCTCCTAGTTCCCAGGCCACTGGAATGTTCTGAAGATAGTCCCAATTTTATTAACACTCTTCTTGGTCCTTAGTGCTCCAGACCAGAGGGGTGAGTGAGGTGTCAGGCTGAGGCAAACAACATCTTATTCTGCTCTGCTAGGCTCCAAATAAATACCTGCACCTTCTCTGGCTTGCTCACTGGCATTCAGAGGAGAATTATTGCATCTGGCATTTTGGGGGAAGATTTTATGGAGACTTTCAGTAAGGTGGAGGAAACCTGAAGGGGAAAAACAAGCAGTGCTAGTTCTGCTTGGCCAGAGTTGGAAGCAAGCTTCAGTAAACACACTGGAAAAGTTCTGGGCTGGAATCAGGTCAGCAAAGATCCTAAAGAGAAGAGCACAAGGGAGGAAAGAAAGCTGGGGAAAAACCAATGAGACAGAGGGGAATGACAAGTCACATACGAGAAGCTGCACTGTTGGGAGGCTGGGGAGGATTCCTGCTAGGCAGGACTTGACCTATGTACCCATCAGGTCTACTTTCATGGCCAAAGGACTGATCACTGTGGTCCCAGGGAAGAGATCCAAGTTCTCTCTCTGAAAGTAATAAGAGACTCAGATGAAATGTCCAATTAGTCTCCCAGGTTTTGACTTTGTTGGCTATAGCTTTTCAGTTGGCTTGAGCAGGAGGTCAAACTTGGCTGCCAGGATTTTTGCCAGAGATAATCTCATTAACTGAGCATGCTGGGTGGGGTGAGAAAGGCTGGAATTGCTAGAAAATGCCTTGTTCTCTCAGTAATGCTAGAAAAGGGCAGTGGGGCCTACACTGAGTTATGAGAGTCCTGTTTTTGGTGTAGAGTCCCATTTTTGCTATGGATGTGGTGACTCTGTGGCATGCAAATGATTGGGATTTGGAGAGAGGACAGTATTACTTCTGAGGATGAATGTTTTTTCCTAAAATCCCTTCATAGGAGAAAGACTGACTGGGGACCCTGCTATCTCCTGACCTCTTTGCTAGTGAGGACCTAAGTTGATGTTTGTCTAGGTCATCCATAGTAACAGGTTGAGATTGCTACACTGATGGCTGGGAATTTGCTTTCTCAATATAGCTCAGCCTCAAAGAAAATGATAGTGGGAACAGGCTGACGTCCAGGAATACCTGTGGCAGGAAAGCACTGACTACTGGGCTGGCCGCAGCGATCCCTCTAGCATAGAGGACAGAGTAAGAAATGTTGGGGATCTCCAGTTTAGAGACTTCCCTGGCCCCTTCTTCAGGACCCTTAACGAGACACATAGTGTTAGTTAGAATCAGAAAGCGCAGGAGACATTGCAGCCTGTGACATCTTAGGGGTGTGGCAAGCCTAGCCCTGTGCTCCTTGATGGTAGATGATGTGCCTCAAACCCTCACTGTCTGGCATTCATTATTCATTCATGCCTTCTGCACACAAAACTAAGAGGGGTCCTTGCAAAGGAAAAGAAAGGCACACTGTGACTTTGTTGGAGGTGGGGAGAGGAAGGAGGAGAAAACTGTGAGGTTCCAGGTTCCAGCACGTAAGAAAGCCGGGGGCGGGGGTGGGGTGGGGGGGGTGGCGGGTATGACCCTGCAGGGCAGTGGCAAATGGAGTTCACACATTCAAATATGCCTGTAAAAACAACAAAAGGAAGCATCTCCTGGCTCTAGGAGGGACTAAAACAAGAAAGCACTGGGTATTTCTACTTTTTTGCTGAGCAGGAGCTAATTTACAAAGCAAAGAGGCAAGAAAGAGGTAGAAGAAACATTGCATGGGGCCACAAACCCAAATAGAAGAGAACAAAAAGGACAGAGAAATGTAATGAGGAGTCAGGGAGCGGATGGGATTATCCTATCCTGCTTTTGAAGGATCCGTTCCAAGGCCTTCCACAAAGTCAGAGAATAGGCTGAGGTTCTGAATTCTATTTTAAAGAAACAACCAATAGGCCCTAGATGATCAAAAACCAAATTTCTCTTCAAGCCAAGGGTAGGTATGGGTGAACTGGTATGTTGAGCAGGAGAAAGAGCTAAGAGGAGAGAAAAAGCCAGGATATGGAGGCCAAATATATTTTTCCTACCTGTTGGGGAAAGATGGACTAAAGGGAGAAAAAGAGTATCACTGTTAAATTTTGCTAGGCAAGCCAGGAGTGGCTTCTTCCTCTGGTCTTTTTGGAGGCTGTCAATAGTTCAGGCTCAAGACCCAGTTGTGTTATGTACTAGCTGTGTTCAGTTCAGTTCAGTTCAGTCGCTCAGTCGTGTCTGACTCTTTGCGACCCCATGAATCGCAGCACGCCAAGCCTCCCTGTCCATTACCAACTCCCGGAGTTCACTCAAACTCACGTCCATCGAGTCGGTGATGCCATCCAGCCATCTCATCCTCTGTCATCCCCTTCTCCTCTTGCCCCCAATCCCTCCCAGCATCAGAGTCTTTTCCAATGAGTCAACTCTTAGCATGAGGTGGCCTAAGTACTGGAGTTTCAGCTTTAGCATCATTCCTTCCAAAGAACACCCAGGACTGATCTCCACTTTTGGTAAATTTCAACTTTCAAAGTCTCAGTTTCCACTTTACCAAATGGGTCAATAAAGAATCCCTACCTCAGAGGGCTTTCATGAGAACCCAATAAGACAGTGCACGAGAGAACATTTTAAAGCTGTATACAATAGCCATAAGCCAGTGCAACAACCCCCCCCCCCCAGGAAGGCAGTGCCATCCTTGCCCCTTGTCCTGGGGTTCAAGCTGGTGTCCCAGCCCTCTCATCTAGGATCATACCTTCAGCTTGCATGGGATCATGGCAGAAGGTACCAACAGCTGGGGAGCCACTACTGACCAACACTCCAGCTCAAAGGCTCTCTAGTGAGATACCAGGTGGAGTTTGTCCCCCACAGACTGAACTAAAAATGCCAGCCTTCCCCACAGCAAGGGCATGGACAGATAACCTAGGTTTGACCTGTTAGTGTAGCCACCAGAAACCATGAGCTGGGAACTAGTGACACAAAAATATAGGAACCAGAGAGATTCCACTTTGGGGCTGCTGGGCAGCTGGAGCAGCAGAGCAAGCGTGTAGTATCCAGTGAAGATGGCAGCAGTGTCCTCACCAAAATGATCTGGAGGGTAAATCGTGGCTGTGACCCATTTTCTAAGCTTGATTCTGCAGCCATCGTGGAGCTGTGAGCTATCTAGTATCTTTTCAATGAATTCTTTATCAGTTTAAATCACCCAGAGATAGTTTATATTGCTTACAACAAAGAACTTTATTGGTAAACTAGTATCACCCAGAAAAGGCCTTTCAGAAATGACAATTCTCACATGTAGAGGAAGAAAGTACTTGAAATGTGAGAGGAAAGGCAGTGAGAAGAAGAGTTATGTCTAGTCTCTAGTGAAGAAATAAGGCTGAAGGGTGGTTTCAGGCAAAGGCAGCATCTCCTCAGTTCATTTATCAGTGTTGCATTTGGTTCTTTCATCAGCGTAAGTTTAGGAAAAAAGTCAGAAGAGATCTCATGATAATTGCAACTGTCTCACAAATGTCTTTTTTGGAACCCTAACTCTCTGCCCTGAAATGCCCCCAAATTCCCTTTACCAAGGGATCCAAAATTTATTTGCTCATCTCTACACTTCCCACATCTACTATAAACTAGGACCTGTTCCGAGAGCTAGGGACACATATTGAAATAAGTCAGTCCTTGGTCGGAGGTTCTTAGTCTAGTAGTGAAGATAGATTCATAGATAATTGCCATTTGTCTATGTGCTTTAATTAAGGTATTGACAAAGGTGTGGAGGAGGAAGGAATGCTCAGTTTGACTGTGAGGAGTCATGGAAAGAGTCAGGAAGGTTCTATACAGAAAACACTTGGGCAGAATCATTAAGAATTTCAGACAGAGAGAGGGCATGTGCAAAAGCACGGAGAGGCACAAGACCATGGTGCATATGTGGAGCTCTAAACCCCATGGTATGCTCCAGAAGTTGTGTGTAATCCTCATAACATTTAACTGTATTTAGTTCTCACAACGATCCTCCAAAATAAGTTATTATTGTCTCAGTTTTTCTAGTTTCAAACATCTGAGGCCTAGAAATTAAAAACAACCTGGTGCCCATCCAGTGATTTGCACAGCTGAGATCTGAACCCAGGTCTGTTTTGAGTCTAAAGCTCACAGGAAAGGTATATGACTTTAAAAAATAAAAGGGAAGGAGGAAAAATGGAAGAAGGCCTTTACTTACTGGGAGAAGGAAAAGGTGGCTTCCACAAACTCAGAACTGGTGGATTTAGTTCTTTCAGCAACTCTCCTACCCCACCCTAGTTTAGGTTTAAGGAATAATCTGAAAAGCAATGTGCCCTCTTTACTGATCTTGAGCTTTGGCTACTTTTTGGTTAAAAATCCTCAGCCAAATTATGGACCATTCCAATTTGCCCAGCCCAGCAGGAAAACCCTGATGTTTGTATGTCTTTTAAGCATTACACAGACTTTCTATAGCTACAGAGCAGAGCAAGCTAACACTAAAGCATCTCTAAGCAGTTGAGGATGGCACCGAGACAATGGCTTTCAAGAAGCTACTAACCTTCTTCCAGGCCAAGAATCCATGGGACTCCTCTCCCTTAATTACCAGGTCAGATGAAGTACCCAAGGACTGCAGGAGGCTGCCAGAGATAGTTCCAGAGCCTCTGTTGATCACTGGCCCTTTTCTCTTATGCCTGACAGCCACCTTAAAGTATTGGTGCCAATCTGGGTCATTAGATATTTCTGGTATGTTTTAAATTTTTTGGTAGTAAGGCTGCATAAATATATATGAAGACTTATCTAACAAGATAAATTTTCAAAGATGGAACTGTGAAGTCAGAATTAAAAAATTTGACAGTGATGTCAATTGCCCTCCTAAGATGGCTTTTATCAATTTATATGTTTTCATCTGTGGGGTATGCATATGCTTGTTCCCCAGTTCTCATCAGCACAGAGCATTATCTTTGTTAGTGTGATATGAAAACAATGGTATCTGTGATTGTAATTTGGGTTCTGGTTTACCTTTGGCTTCAATCCTCTGGCCGCTTCCAATTAGGCAGTTCTTGATGTCTGCTCCCTTCTCAATTACGGCATCGTTGCAGATGATGCTGCTCTGGATGTTGCTTCTGTAACACAGTAGCCAAATTAGGGAGTGTCCATGCCTCTCATCACCATCCTCACCCTTATGGGTTGGAGGTTCTGGTTCCTCCATATGCTAGGAATAGCTGGCCAGTCTAGTTAATGGTTACATGATTATGTTAGAAGATAGACTGCCTCAAGAGAGGATTGGGCTTTAGAGAAGTCCAGAGTCTGTATATGCTCATAATGATATTCACCCAAAGCCTGCAAAGAACAAACAGTATGACTTCAGTTCTTTAGGCACCCCAGACCTGGAGGTCTAAATTCCACCCAATTGCTCTTCCTTTGGTCTGGGGGTGGAAGCTGGCCCTGACCCCTGGGCTGATCCATTGCTTCTGCCTCTCATCTGGGAATATATAAAAAATTTCAGTGGAGGCTCAGATCCAGTGAATCTTCCTAGGAGATAAGCTATAGAAATAATGGGTACCCCACAGCTCTTACCACAGACCCTGGTTAATCAAAACCATAATTATTTAGAAAAATAGGATATTTTAAAAGCCAACTCCATGCTATATAAGAGACTACTCTAGACCCTAAAGCCACACTCTCAAGAGTAGCACCACTGGCTCTTAGCATTTGAATGTGTTTAAAAAGCATCCTCTTGGCTTCTGAGGATGGGGGGTGGGGGTGGGGGGAAGTCCTTCTGAAAATCTTCACTAGCATTTATTCCATACCTACTTCAGGCCAGGCACTATGCTAAGCAGGCTACATATATTACAGAAGTGAGTTACCTAGATGATTCTAGGAGTATCATTTTTACCTCTGATAAAATAACCAAATTTTGCAGATGAGATGACAGATTAAGAGAAGTTAAACCATTTACCTAAAACCACATTAACTGCCAAGTAGCAATTTCAAAACTAAGTCTGCCTGACTCCAGAATCCATACATGCATGGTCAAACAAAGAAATTAGGGGAGAAGACTAGAGGAAGCCTGGGACTGCTGAGTTGTTTTTCTGGACCAAGATGGCTCTGTGGAATGAGATCTATCCTAATAAGGGAATATTCAGTCCCTAAAGAGTCAGAAGTGGGCAGCTGGAGGGGAGAAGGAGGTAAGTAGGAACGGTCTGAGTGTCCATTTAAACAAAATAAAACATCAACTAAGGAAAAATCCTCAAGCAATCCAAGAGGCATGGGGGATGGAAAAGAGGCCATTCCAAGGACTGAAACTATCATCCACAGGTCATAAAAAAGATCCTTGCCAAGTGCCAAAATTTTAGTAAAATGCAAAAAAGTAATTCTAGCATTTTATGGCATTTCAGAGCCTTCTTTATTCTTCTAGAAGGTTAAAGCTTGTCAGAAAGTGGCAAAGGTCAAAGCCATAGCACTCTGCTGTGGGCTAGAGATGGGCAGAGAAAATATTAGGTTTTTTTTTGGCTGCTTGGTGAGGCATGTGGGATCTTAGTTCTCAACCAGGGATCAAACCCATGCCTCCTACAATAGAAGCATGGAGTCTCAACCCCTGGTCCACCAGGGAAGTCCCAGTACTAGTTTTTTTGGCTCAAACTCAGGATATGCTCAGTGGGTGGGCATTAAGGGACCTTCCAGAACTTTTCAATTTGCCCTCCCTGAGAGAAAGCAATCCAATCAGCAGTTAGGGTGATTCCGGATCCTGGGGTGAAAATTTACCCCAAAAGAGTAGTAAGGAAGCATACAGAAAGCTTCAGACACAGAGGCTTCTGAGGTATAGTAGTAGGTTTATAACTGGCCTCTAGTTTGTCATTGAAAAGTCTCACTTCTTTTTTCAAAATGGGAGTAAGGAGATGCTTCTTGCTCAGTAGTTAAAGAGTATATAGTATATAGTATGCTCTGGAGTTGGGCAAGAAGTAAACATAGTCAGTAAACGAGAAAGAGCCAACAGGAACTCAAGCAGCCATAATCAGAGAGTACTAAATGACTATTTTGGAATCTGGGACACAAGTGGGAACCATCTCTGGAAGGAAGAGTCTGGAATGACTGAGGTCAGATTTCTATAGCAATGGAGAGAGTGGGTTCTGATGTTTTACAGGTCTCACTGAGATCTTCAGGAACCGCCCATATTGCTTTGTTGTTTGTTTCATCTAGTTTGTGTTCCTCTGAGACAAATAAACCACCACTAGTAAATCTGCAGATGTGATTGGGAAAAAGTGGAAGCTCTTGGTCAGTGGATCTGTGGAAGGCTTTAAGATGAACACCTGAAAAAAGGCCTTAGTGAGTATGAAACTATTTTCTACTACTTGTTTCTTCAATTGTTTGCCATGATCACTGTTGCAGTCACAAGTCACCTTCATTAGTAAGGCTGAGGTACTCTTGAAAAATTTTAAGCCAATTTAGCTTTCCCCCTGTTGAAAAAGAACTCCAAGGTTAAGGATTTTACTGCAAGTATGTGTGTTTGCTCAGGCTGGAGAGGAAGGACAGACACTACCATATCTAACAAGCCCCCTCCACGCTGCCAGTCCACAGTAAAGACTGCCTTGTGCTTAAAGTAGGAGGGGGGATGACTTCCTATACAGCTCATGAAAAGACCCGGTCCAATACCAGAACTACAGCTTCTACATTCTACTTTAAGCTCTCAGCTGGGTACTAAGGACTCTGCTGTGCTGACGCCTGGCTGTGTTCTCTAGGAATCTGCTTGGAGATGGCTAAGATTAATGGACTTTTGATGTTCACTTCTCCTTGTGTGTGTGCACAGTTTCTAAGTCATGTCTGACTCTTGTGACCCTGTGGACTGTAGCCCTCCAGGCTCCTCTGTCCATGTAATTTTCCAGGCAAGAATACTGGAGTGGGTTGCCATTTCCTATTCCAGGGGATCTTCCCAACCCAGGGATTAAACCCACATCTCTGGCATCTCCTGCATTAGCAGGTGGATTCTTTACCACTGGTGCCAGCTGGGAAGCCCTCACTTCTTAATGCTGTCAAACTTTAAGCAAAGCTGCAAGCCTTGGGAAATTACCCTGAAAACCCTAAAGCTTCAGTGGACAGGAGGCCATAAGAAAAACATAGAGGCCTATAGTAAGATCATTGCTTAGCCAGGCATACCATGTCATATCATGGCACGTGGCATGAGGAAGAAGCCCTCACCTGGGAATCAGGGATGCCTCCAAATTCTCATTCCTCTTCTGGTTTTAGTTAGGACTTTTTTCAGTTTATTTCAGGACAGAAGGGAACTTATACAAATGTACTGTCTAATACAGCTCAGTCACTACACAAAGCACTTTATATTCATTATGTAACTTAATCCTTTTAGCAAACCTGCAGGAATGGTG
Source organism: Bison bison bison (assembly GCF_000754665.1). NCBI lineage: Eukaryota > Metazoa > Chordata > Mammalia > Artiodactyla > Bovidae > Bison > Bison bison. The sequence goes on from NW_011494828.1 coordinate 892,672, forward strand.
GTATTTATTCTAATTTTTACACAAAAAACTGGGGCTCACAGAGATTAAGCCATGTGCCCAAGCCTACACAGTGGGAAGTGACCCTCCACTGTGCCACAGGCTTCTGCCTCAGCTGCTGACTGGCAGTGTTTGGCAAAGAGCCATGAAACTTTTCAGTAACTCTGAGGACAGGCAGGTTCTTCTCTGGAGATTAGTTGGCAGGCTTGCTAAATTTATTCATAACCTTGGGGGAGAAAAACTTTTTAGGCATATGACTAAAGGTCCACTCTAGGCCATCCGGTGCTTCAGTCCAAAGATTATGGCTGAGTTGCCCATATCTCTCCAGATGCCAGAGGCTCCTTGCCTTGGCCCAAGGGGCTCTGGTCCAGGTGTCTTCTTTTAGAAGAAGAATCATGTATTATTTTCAATGAAATATTTCAGGCATAGATAAGTCCCAGGTGGTACTAGTGGTAAAGAACCTGCCTGCCAATGCAGGAGATGTAAGAGACGCAGGTTTGATCCCTAGGTCGGGAAGATCCCCTGGAGGAGGGCATGGCAACCCACTCCAGTGTTCTTGCCTGGAGAATCCCATGGACAGAGGAGCCTGGCAGGCTACAGTCCACAGAGTCACAAAGAGTCGGACACGACTGAAGCAACTTAGCACTCAGCACAGCAGAGAAGAATACAGAGAATATAAAGAACCCCCCAAAAAATAATACAAAAATACAGCAATTTTCTTTGTTCACATTTCCCCCCCTCTCCTCCCAGAGGTAACTACTGTTTGACTCTGGTATTTATTGTTCTTAAGCATTTTTACTTCATATAATAGTAAATGATACATTGTATTCTTCTGCAAATTTTAAAAATTTTATATAAATGCTATCATTCTCTATATCTATATATCCTAGTGCAACTTCTTTATTTCCCCTTCAACATCATATCTGTGACATTTACCCAGGTTAATTCATGTAATGAGATATAATACTTGTAAAAATATCTCACTTTCTTTCTGTCTCTAGTCACTCTTGCCCTTCGGTCCTATAGATTAATATGTACTGTCTCGGGGACGTCCCTAGTGGTCCAGTGGTTAAGAACCTGCCTTCCAATGCAGGGGACGTGGGTTTGATTCCTGGTCCGGGAAGATCCCACATGCTGAGAGGCAACTAAGCCTGTGCGCCTAGATCCTGTGCTCCACAAGGGAATTCAACACAATGAGAAGCCCACACACTGCAACGAAGAGTAGCCCCCACTCTCTACTACTAGAGAAAGTCCATGCCCAGCGTTGAAGACCCAGTGCAGCCAAAAAATAAATAAGTAAAATGTACTGTCTCCAGTGAGTAGGCTGAACATTTCTTCCTTTTAGTTCTATGTCTCCCTTCATTACACAAGGGTTTAGTGGTAAAAATGTCTCCCTCCTAAGAAATTGAATTATATTCCCTAAGCAGAGGCAAAGAAAAAGAAAAAGAACGGTTTGGGAGGGAATCAAAGTAAAGAGGTAACAATTAAAAATATATATATATTATTATTATCTTTTTGGTCATACCACATGACTTGCAGGATCTTCGTTCCCCAACCAGGGATTGAATCTGGGCTCACAACAGTGAAAGCATGGAGTCCTAACCATTGGACTCCCAAGGAGTTTCCAAGATGTAACAATCTTAAAAGAAATAAGCTGGAGTATTCTCAGAAGATGGGTTTAGTGCAAATGGTTCAAATAGAGAATGAATCAAAAGTCCTGAGGAGCCCCTTAAGTCCAGGGGATCTTGTCAAAGTTTTATAATTTGCTTTTTTTTTTTTTAATATAAAAGTGTTATTGAAGAAACATGGACAGAATTCTTTTAATAATTATGATCTTTTTGCAACTATCACTGCCACAGACTTACACTCAATCTACCCACTTATCAGTATTTTGTTTCATTACCTATTTGGCTTTTATTATGTCTTCAAGCAGAGTTTTCTAGAGGGTTCATGGGCACCACATCTCCTAAGCCTTGGAGTATTTTTGATGATTTTATACTTTAACCCTAACTTCACTATCTATAGGATTCTTAAGTCACAACTGTTTCCCTTCCAAATTTTCTAAATGTTGTTTTACTGTCTTCTGGCCTCAAATGTCGTTTTACTGTCTTCTGGCCTCAAATGTCATAGGAAAGTATGAGACCAGCCTGGTTTTCTCCTTTCTCTGTGCCCTGAGATTTTGTAAAAGTGATGTTTACCATTTCTCCTTTGGACTGCCCATGTCACTGTTCCTTATGCTGGTCCAGTCTTGGTGTTCTTTTTGGATTTGACCTAAATTTCTTTGTGTCCTTTGTGTCTGGCAGATATTCTCTAATCTGTGTACGGGTACATGGCAGTTATCTAGTTTTATTACAGATGAAGCTTCCTTCTCTGGTTTTGTTTTCATCTTGGTGAGTTTCAAGGAGTTAAGTACTTACTCCAAGAAGTAAGTACTTTACTTTTCTAGAAGTAAACAGGGCTCTCCTGACAGAAATCCATCAATTATAGTAGGAGGGCTTAAATCAGGTATCTCTATTTTTCATTTAGTAAATACTCACAAGGTATCTAGTATATGAAAAGTACAGTACTGTGAATTAAGGGATACAAAGATACATGAGAAGTATTTCTGCAGAAATTATAGTCTAGTTGAGGAAAAAAGAAAGATGCATTAAATATCATACAAGCATAAGTGATGGTTACACCAGGAACATAGAGGTGGGGGAGATAATATCTGGCTAGGAAAATTCAAGAAAACTGCATGAAGCAGCTGGAATACATATTGGACCTTGAAATATGGGTAGGATTTCTACAGGTAAAGATCTCTAGAAAGAGACAATTCAGGCGAAGTCAATGTCAGGACTAAGAGGAGTGGAAAGGTAAGGGGCTCAGTGGGCAGGAAAGTGGTTTAAGTGTCGGTACAGAGGATACTCAGGGTAACAATGTGAAACAGTAACATATTGTTTGGTTTGGAGGGCTGTACTTGCTGCCTGTAGACAGCATGGGAAATCCAGGTAAAATCCTGGTTCCCCAGCCTGCCTGCATGTGAAGGTGTTACCCTAGACTGCTGCTTGGGTCATTCACCTTGGACTAGGAGGAAATGGAGGTGTTAAACAAGACCAGAAGATCAAAGACGCAGAGCATGGGATTGACAATTAAGTTTTCACCATACTTTGGATTGCTGAGCATCAGTTGTCATATAAATTGGAAGTGGCAGAAAATGAGAAAGACAGGCAGAAGCCTTCTCTGCACAGTCTTGCCTACACCTTTCCCAAGGTGGTTCTATTAGCATCCTTCAAACCCTGAGGACCTCAGGCAAGTGTTCAAGCCACTGTCCAAACCACTGCTGGCAGAGACAAGCAGACCAAGAATATGAGAAACTCCTTTCTAGACAAATTCATGCTCCTACTCTGCCATTTAGTCCAGATGTAATAGCATCAGGGTAATCAAGTCTCACATGACTACAATTTAATCAGCTTCCCTAAATTTACTGTAAGTAATTAAAACTAAATGACAGAGTAGGAGCATGAATTTGTC
>NW_011494828.1:896281-914215 GCF_000754665.1 Bison bison bison
AATTAAAACTAAATGACCTGAAAATAATGGGAAAAAAGATCATATGGGATGCAAGATGTCTGATCATATCACGAAGAGCTAATCTGCAGGGTTGGGTATTCTCTAATGGCCTTCCAAGTCATTAACCCCAGGTGGGCTACCTAGAGCTTCACTTAAACTTTTTTTTTTTTTTTACAAAAACAGCAGCAGCCACCATTTACACCTTTACTGTTTCCCCAGCTAGATGCCTTATTAGGCTATCCGAGATTATACCTCCACCAAATATGACTCTGGGATATTATGCTAGGTCTTTCTATGAATTTCTCTCATAAATAAACTGGAGTTCCTTGGAAGCCTTAGTTTCCTCACCAAGTTTATTTATATCAATTCAGGACACTAACAGTGGGCTTTAAACAGCTGCTCCTTTGTCTGCCCGTCCACAGGGAAAGAGGGAGAGGTTACCAATTAAAGCAAACAAGAAAGTTATAGCACTCTCTTCGCTGGAAGGTCTGAGGTAAGATGAGACAGAGAGTAGAAGTTATAAAGCCTCATGAGCTACTCTAGAACTAAGTGATCAAATGGACAAATACAAGTGTAGTTCTGGTTTTCAAGAGAATGGTGACATCTTCAGTCTTATGCAGGAACCTGGAATGGGACATGGAGTAGCACAGGTACAATAAGAAAAAAGTCTGGATTGATACTACCATTTATTCCTTGTAAAAATGCAGAAATTGAGCTGGATGATTTCTAAGACCCCATTTCATTCTAACATTCCAGGACCCAGTGTTGGAGCTAGATCATGAAAAACATGAGAAACCTTGAAGTTGAAACTTCATTCTAAAACTGAATCAAGAAGCAATAGATAACTAGAACAGACCAATCACTAGAAATGAAATAGAACTTGTAATAAAAAAAACTCCCAACAGACAAAAGTCCAAGACCAGATGGTTTCACTGCACAATTTTACCAAATGTACAAAGAGGCACATATACTGATCCTTCTCAAATTCTTCCAAAGGATTGAAACTTTATTCTAAAGATAATGGAATGGATTCTTCAAAAGTTTTTGAATAGAACAGGGATATGATCAGATATTCTTTCAGACAACAACACAGGGAACATGCCACCTCTGTGAAGTGAGATAAAGTAATGAAGAAGATGATGGTGATAGCAGCTAACATTCTTTGTGACAAGTGCTGTTTTCACTGCTTTATGTCTACTAATTCATTTAGTATTCCTAGTAAACCTCTGAGGCAATTGGGTTTTTATTCTATTTTATTGTGAGAAAATTTGGCTCAAGGACATAAAACCAATCCCCTAAGTGACTAATAACTGATAGACCCAGTATTCAATCTGGCAGTCTGATCCCAAAGTTCATGCTCTACTCCATAAAAAAATGCTGAAAGCGTGGATTTGGCAGAAAAAGAAAAATGGAGACAGGAAAGTATGTCAGAGAACACAGCTCAATGATTCAGGAAGAGGTCTCTGGGTCTGACCTCTTTTCCTAACCTCTACTCAGAAACTGGGGTCTTCCCTAGAAGCTCAGTGGTAAAGAACCTGCCTGATAATACATGAGAAGTGGGTTTGGTACTTGGGTTGGGAAAATCCCTTGGAAAAGGAAATGGCAACCCATTCTAATATTCTTGCCAGGAGAATTCCATGGACAGAGGAGTCTGGTGGTATATATAGCTCATGGAGTCGCAAAAGAGTCATACACAACTTAGGGACCAAACAACAACAATCACTACTTAATTTTTCAGTTTTAAGCATTGTCAATAGGCTTTGCGTAATGGAAGATGAAGGTTTAGCTCTCTTTTCTTCCTGCCACTGCTTCCTTTCTCCCTTCCTACCTTTCATCCTTTCAATGTAGTTATAGCAAAATTTTGGTTAATGATCAGTGTTTGTTTATTCATTTTTTAAAAATTATTTTAACAATTTTCTTTCTTTTTGGCTGTGTTGGGTCTTCATTGTTGCTTGGGCTTTTCTCTAGTTGCAGTGCACAGGCTTCTCATTGTGGTGGCTTCTCTTGTTGCAGAGCACAGGCTCTAGGCATGCAAGCTTCAGCAGTTGTGGCTCCCAGGCTCTGGAGCATAGACTCAATAGTTGTGGCCCATGAGCTTAGTTGTTTTGCCACATGTGGTATCTTCTTGGATCAGGGATCGAACCTGTGTCTCCTGTGTTGGTAGGCAGATTTCTTTACCACTGAGCCACCAGGGCAAACTGAGCCACCATAGCAAACTTTGATGCCTTTTCCTTTATTGTACAACTTTTTTTTAAAAACAGAGTTAATATCTGTTTTGTTTTAATTCAAACCTGACTTTTTAGCCAATTATCTAAATTTTTCAAGATGTTTATATGTATTTATCAGTTTCATCTTCCTGTATAAGTGTATCCTGGATTCCACTCTGGACTAATTGTTCCCTTTATGCTTCATGCATAGCAGTCATCCTTGGATGTGCCTTCACTATCTTCCCATGGATTCTTTTCAATGTTTATTTTTGGCTGTGTTGGGTTTTAGTTGCCCCGAGGCATATGGGATCTTAGTTTCCCAACCAGGGACTGAATCCATGTCCCCTGAATTGGAAGGTGGGTTCTTAACCACTGAACCACCAGGGAAGTCCCCATATCCCACAGTTCTTTTTGTCTTTTTCTGAGTGAGATTCTCTTGTTTCTCATCAGTCTCCTTTTGGTTTACTTTTCATTTTGGTGGGACATACCTTTTCATGTCTGAAAATGTCTCTATTCTACTATCACATTTGACTAACACTCAGCTTGAGTACAGAATTCTAGGTTGAAATTAATTTTCCTTCAGATTTTTGAAGGCATTGTTCTATTACCTTCAAGTTTTCATTGTTGCTACTGGTAATAAGTCTAAAACCATTCTGATTGCTGATTAGTTGTTTATGACCTATTATTTCTCTTTGTAAGTTGGTGGCATGCTTTGTATCCGATGTTCTGAAGTTTTACAATGATGTGGGCTTATTTTTACCATTGGGCTGGCCCCTTAGTAGGCCCTTTCATTCTATAGATTCATATTTTTCAGTTTTAGGACATTTTCTTATATTATTTCTTAAATAATTTCCTCCTCCGATTTATCAACTCTCTTTTTATGGAACTCCTATTCAGATGTTAGACATCCTGGACTTTCTCTCTTACTTTCTATCATTTCTTTTATATGCTCCATCTTTTTATCTTTTTTTGCTGCTGCTGCTAAGTCACTTCAGTCGTGTCCGACTCTGTGCCATCCCATAGATGGAAGCCAACCAGGCTCCCCCATCCCTGGGATTCTCCAGGCAAGAGTACTGGAGTGGGTTGCCATTTCCTTCTCCAATGCATGAAAGTGAAAAGTGAAAGTGAAGTCGCTCAGCCATGTCCGACTCTTAGCGACCCCATGGACTGCAGCCTACCAGGCTCCGCCGCCCATGGGATTTTCCAGGCAAGAGTACTAGAGTGGGGTGCCATTGCCTTCTCCTACTTTTTGGGAAATTTCAAATTTATCTTCCTATTTTTTTTTACTGAGGTCTTCCCTCTTTGTTACCATATTTCAAATTTCTTAAGAGTTTCTTTCTTGTTCTTTGAAATGAAAGGTTGTCTGAAAGCATCTTTCTCTCTCTGAAGAGTCTCTGTCTCTTTTTAAGTTGCTTTTTTCTCTGTTTGATTTGGTCTGTATCTTTCATGATAGAGGCTTTCTTTAGATCTCTGGTAATCTTTGATTATCTCCTCATATTTAGGAAAGAATTTTAAAACAGTACATGAATGGAATCTGTCATCCATAATTTTAACTATAGGGTGATTTGACTGGGCTGTTAGAAATGTCTTATGTAAATAAATTCAGGTTCTTCTTCTTGGGCTGGTCAGATTCTCCAGCAAAGATTCTTCCAAACTCCCAACAGAAAACTTAGGCCTATTCACCAGGGTTCTGGGAATCGTCAGGTTGTAGGCTTGGGGGAGGACATATTACAGTACTTTTCCTTTTCACCCTGTCTCTGTCGTCTTCCATCAGCCATTCTTTTTTTTTTAAATTAATTAATTTTAATTGGAGGCTAATTACTTTACAAAATTGTCATCAGCCACTCTTTCTAAAGAGCAAAGGCTTAACCTTTAGCTCTATCCCTATGTAGTACCTCTCCCCAAAATGTTTCGTTTAATTCCAAGGACAGTTGTGAGAGGTAGTTCAGCTTTTACTGGCCTTTATAATCTTTCCGTTGGAGAAGGGCATGGCAACCCTTTCCCGTATTCCTGCCTGGAGAATCTCATGGACAGAGGAGCCTGGTGGGCTAGAGTTCATAGGGTCATAAAGAGCTGGACACAACTGAAGCAACTTAGCACAGGCATACAGTCTTCCCCTATCCTTCCCTCCTATCAGTTCCTGGACAGAGAAATCAACAGATGTCAGAGGTAGAATCAATCTCAGGCTGACCTAGCCTACTGGCTTTTTTTTTTTGGCCGAGCTGAGTGGCTTGCAGGATCTTAGTTCCCTGACCAGAGACCGAACCCCGGCCCTGGCAGTGAAAAATGCAGAGTCCTAACCACTGCACTGCCGGGGAATTCTCTCACCTAGTGGTTTTAGCCACAACTCCAGGGCAGTCCAATGGTTAAGACTCTGCCTTCCAATGCAGGGAGTGAGGGTTTGATCCCTGGTTGGGAAACTAAGATCCCACATGTCATGGGGGGTGTGGTCAAGATTTGGGGCTTCCCTGGTAGCTCAGACGGTAAAGAATCTGCCTGCAATGCAGGAGACCAGAGTTCGATCCCTGGGTTGGGAAGATCCCCTGGAAAAGGAAATGGCAACCCCCTCCAGTATTCTTGCCTGGAAAATCCCAAGGACAGAGAAGCCTAGCAGGTTACAACTCATGGGGTTGCAAAGAGTAGTTTTTAAAATTTGTTTTATAGATCAATTTTCACCTTCCATAGGAAGGATAAGTGCCCCTCCCCCACTGTATTCCAAACAACAGTGCCTTTACCAGTTTTAAACAATGAGTTTCTGCTTATCTTAAGAAAAAGTTTCCTTTCTAAAAAGTCTGGAGACCATTGGTAATATCCTTCTTCTCTTCCACCACTAACTTTGCATTTTATACAAGGTAAAAAACCTGAGGTCCATATAGAAGAAGAATTTTATTAAGCATCATTTAAGTCTTACTCCAAGTTCAGGTTGTTCATAAACCAAGATTTTAGGGCATTCCACAGCATCTTAAAATGGGAAAAGATTCTTTCTAACTAGTAACAGAGAAGCTTTCCTTTGAAAATGGAACGTGTCTTATACGTCCACTCCTTGCAGGCCTCTGCTTTCTGTGGGACACTGAGAGGGGGCAGGTGACTCTTAGACATTGGTGCAGTGTCATTCCAGCCCTGCCACGGGCTCACTACTGTGGTCATCCCATCAAGCAGGATACTAAAGCAAGAGAAGGCAGCTTATCTCAGGACTCCAATTGTCATGAGAAAAATGCGAGAAATGCTTTCTGAGACTATGTTATTTTTGGCACTGAAACCAAGGCCTAGGAACTATTCCTTCCTTTCCCCTATCTTCCCCTCCCGAAGCTGATCACCTCCCTAGGCTAGGGTGGCCTCCAAAGCCTCCCAGAGACATCAGGGGCCTTGCCTCAAGGGGTACAAGGGGAGACATACCCTTCCTCCACGGTAACTGAGTTCATGAGAAGGCAATTGGTGACAGTCACTCTATCTCTTATGACACAGGATGAACCAATGACCGAATGCTTAATGGATGACTTCTCTCCAACCTGTGTATCTGGCCCAATGAGGCTGTCAGCTCCAACCTGTAAAAGGCAAATAAAAATATAAAATATAATACCTTGTCCCTTCATCTCAACCAACTGCAAACCAACCCTGCAGATTCCTTAAGCTGGGGTCTAGTGAGATCTTTTCCTAGAGACACTTCAGCAAGAGGGATCATCACCAGTATTTCTCAGGGCCACAAGGTCCCATAATATCTCTGAGACCAACTCAGACTTACATACTCATGCACTTGTGTATACTGAGGTGCTCTCCTGAAGGCAGTGCTCAAGTCATGGTAAGAAGAGGGACAGAAATGGAAAGATCCTGTGTCTGAGTTCAAAGGCTGTAACGAACCTTCCTTAAAGGGTTTGTGTGGCTGGGCTCAGCACCTGTCCAGGCAGTCTGCTTGAGAGCCTGGACTGGAAGGTAAGATTTTATAACCAGAATCCAGTTTGGGACTTCCCTGGGGCCAGTGATGTTCAGGGCTTGACACCCCAAACCAGCTTCTCAAGGACAAGCCTCAGTGTACCCAGACAGTGCCCCATACCTGCTCTGCCCAATCCAGCACTTACCATGTGTTTGCTGACAATCTGGGCTGATGAGTGAATCAGCGATTCTTCTGGACAGATAACAGGTAGCAATTTGGACACCTTGAAGAAAGAGGTTTGGTCACTAAAGTAAGACCAGAAAACACCTGAAAGCATGTTAAGTATAACCCCGTGTTCAGTTAAGAGATGTGGGGAATTTTTAGCCACTGCCTCCTGTCTGGATGAGGCAGGCTGATATATTTCCCCCAAGACAAGGATCATTTATGCAATAGCTTCTATACAGTCTCATCCTCAGTTTTCTAGCTGAGAGCCTCCTCCCTGAAGTACTGCTATGTCCCTCAACCGGGAGGCTGTGAGACAAGCCTTCGAGATAGCCAGGCAGCATTTGGGAGAGGAAGTCTAAAGAGAGCAAGGGGAACCCTGAGGCCTAATCACAGTCACCCTAGGTTCCTGTTCACCTCCTGGACCACAGCGACCATGCAGGAGGGGAGGATGGGAGTAATGATAGATAACTCCACAATCAGGACACACCCTAAGGAGGCATCCATGTTCTTTACCAACAAAATAAAATGCCTAAGGGGACATTCACACTATTCTCTTTCCAGTATGAGAAAACTGAAAATGTTATGGGTGTGGAGTGTTTTAGCTCTGGACCCTTTAAGGTAGAGACAGTATATCTGTGATTCTCAGTGTGGACAGAATGCTGGTCAGAACACTGTGTGTGGTAGACACTCTGAGGGAGGCCTGGCCAGACTGGCTATACTGGTGATGTGAAGGCTAATCCCTCTGTCCCTATCCCTGGGATCTCCTCTGTTATACTTCAGCCAATGCCATCCAGGCCTATCTGACGCACAGCCCCCGCTGACACGCCAGAGGATACTTCTCTGGCCTCAGGGTATCCATCAACTTGCTTTCAGACCAGCCAGACAGACTCTAGTCATAGAACTGAATAAGGAGAACTAAAAGTTAAATTAAGGAAGCCTTCTATATACCTCTAATGCTACATAGGGGCAACTTTCCCCAGGACTGCCCTGGGTAAACATGGGACTAGCTGGGACTTCTCATAACCCTGTGGCTTGGATTCCCTTGACTATAACCAATCTAGTTTGAGGCTAGCTTGAGGTCTGGGTCTGAGACTGTTACTACCACATGGTGTGGGTCCTAAAGATTCTTGAGTCAGGTTTTCTTCAGAGATTCAATTCCAATTCCAGTTTTCCCCTCCTCCTGTCCCTGCTACACAATAAAGAGCTCTTGCACAAAAGCTGCCTCCTTATTGTTCTGCCTCTTCACCCTCGCCTTAAATAAAACCTGGCGGGCCTTAAGGCCACTGCTTCCCCTTCAATAGAGTCTACTCATTCTCCACACTTCACAAACCTCAGGGTTAAAAGGATGGGTTAGCAAGACTCTGCATGCTCTAATGCTGTTCTCCAGATTTCTCTCACAGAGGCATTCCTTCCCTGATGCTTTGCCATCTGGGTACTCTATACTCTGCTCCTTCACCTTCTAAGGAAAGCCTCCCCTGTGTGCCTGGTTACCTCCCCCGTGTGCCTGGTTACACAGTATTTATCTGCTTGTTTATGAAGTGTTATGGATATCCCCATGCTGAGCAGAATAGGAGAAATCTGTTGAACCTAGAGGCCAGAAGTTAAGCCTTCCTGGAGATCTTGGCCTTTCTTTGGAGCCACAGCGGCTCTGCCTCTGCATCATGCCCCTCACTCCCCCTTTTGCTGTACTTGGGTACCCCTGTGGTGTCTCCTGACACACCAGGTTTTGCTCAACCTTAGGAATGAGGGATTCTGTACAAGTTACTGTGCACCTAATGAAGAAATAAGACAAAAGGCTCCGGTCTGTTCCTGGGAGACGAATCCCCATGATTTCTCTTCTGAACTCATCTTCTCACCTGTCTGTTGGCTTCCATGTAGAGTCCTAGGGTGCTTACTCGAGAGCAGAGCCCCTCTTTCATGATGTGGACATAGCAGCGCACCTGTGATCTGGACAAACCTTCCCAGCTGTCTCCTCGACAGGCGTTCCAGCAGGTATCATAGGGAGCAAGGGTCAGTGTATTGGCTTCTTTTATAAAACTGTAAATATCTTCAGAACCAAAAACAAGCAAGTACATGAGACAGATAACAGAAAGGATATAGACTCAGTCAAGTTTTGAAAGAGGGTACAGCTCAAATCTCTTCCCCTGCAACTCAACCATGCAGCATGGACCCAGGGGAAATCCCACTAAAACCTGAAAGACTAAGTCAAAGATTAAAAGAGGCAATGTGCTTTCATGTACATTTGAAATATTATGACACAAAAATGTTTTAAAAAAAGGTCCTGTAAGCAAGTTTGACTGATGATCTAGGACTACTGGGGAAGATAAAATAGACTCTTGTACACCATGGAGAAATACAAGTGGCTGTCCAGGCTTTAGTGCCTAGCCCTGTTGGCTTTGTGCTGCTAGCCTCTATTAGCACATCTGGTAGTTGTGCTGTGAGAGAAACAGCACAGGACCTGGGCCCCAATTTTTCAACTCCTACAACAGTCATTTGAAATCTTTTATTTTATGATAAAGAAAACTGGGGCTCAAAAGCCTGAAAAATCTGCCTTAGGTCACAGAACTAATAAAAGGTAGAGTCAGATTTCAAACCCAGGTCTGAGATGCTAAGCCCTGATATCTTAACCATCATGCTATACTGTCTCGATTTACTCCTTTGATAAACACATTTTTGGGGAACATCTACTATGAGTCCAGGACTGGGCCAGGGACTAGGCAAGAACATGAGAGCAAAGACTGACCTCATCCCTATATCCTTGAAAGGAGAAAGTCTGTTGGCTCTGGTTGGACTGTCATTATACAGCCCTTCACCTTTCTTCCCTTGATAGGAGAGGCTGAGTTTAATCAGCAGTGGGGCTTCCCAGAGTCTAGAGAACAGGAGAACTGAGAAATGGTGGGCAGAGTGCAAAGTCAAAAAGGTCTAGAGAAGAACATGGCCAAACCAGGCCTGTTAACCAGAGAACAGACCCGAGGTATGGTTAGCCTGTCCCTGAAGAGCATAGGGACAAGAATCTGCTTGAGTAAGCCTGCCCAGAGCTCAGGGAGTGGTGTAAGCTAACCTGGCCTGCCGTTGGCTGGATTAGAACCTGATGCCTTGAGACAGGCATCTTGGGATGGGCTAAGTTGTCCAGCCACTCTTTCCATAAGTGTCACTACCCGTACTGCAATAATTCAAGCACTGACCTAAGGATTTCAGCTCCTTTTTCTTTAGATCCTCCTCTTTTTCTTCTTGTCCTTGTTGTGATGAAGCTGAGGAGAACTGCTTTCTTACTAGGTATGGAATCAGTTCACTCCGGATGGAAGTGATTGACCTAGGAAGAAAGAGTAGCCAAATATCAGAAATCTGATGGTCTGGATTCAATTAGAATAAAAAACTGTGCATCCAAGGAAAAGCCAAATTCCTTCCTGTCATGCCACCTTGGGACTGAAAGAGATCAGAAATGGCAAGGGCTTGGCAGTTTTGGAGAAGCAGAGAATCTAAGTTTTCTCAGTTCAGGCTGGAGCTGGGCGAGCAGTGTGTTGAATCTGAGATGCCTTTCCCCTGATCTATGCAGAAAACAGTCTCTTACAATTCCTGTTTACAAAGTATGTGCCTGAATGTTTGTATGTGTGTGCATATGTCTTAACATGGTGTCTCGACTATTAACTGACAATAACTCATGAGAAGGCAGAATGTTCTGGCCTTTTGAAAAAAAAAAAGTTGTTTCAAAATATTAAAATTTTTTCTACAAAGGCCTTGTATTTTCCATTAGATTAATCAGAGTATCTTAATTTTGGAGGGGTTAGTATTATAGATGGTGTCTTTTCAACAATTATTTTCTTCTTATTGGTAAAGAGAATCTCATTTTACTATATTTCAATCTTGGGGCCAATTGCCTTGATAAACAATCTTAATATTAATAATTTATTTGTAGATTCTGACAATCATATGAACTATGTAAACAACAATTTCCCTTCTTCCTTTCTAATTCCTATTTTTCATTATCTTACCATATTGGCTAAGACTTTCAATACACTAATGCTGAACGGAAGCACTAACAGCAGTCAGTTCATCCTTACTTATTCTTGATTTTAAAGGGAATTTTCCTTTTTTATCATTTAGACTAATGATTGTTATAAGTTTTATCACCAAAGCCACCATTTATTGATTGTCCTCTATGTGTAGACATTGGGCTTTATACTTTATAGCTAATACTTGGCACATGTTATTGGTTTTGTAGATACCCTTTATCCAGTTAAGGAAGATCTCTCTTATTCTTAAATTTGCTAAAAGCTTTCATCAATGAATGGGTATTGAATTTTCTCTTTTTGCATCCATGGAGCTTATCATATTTTCTCCTCTTTTGCTCTGTTATAGTAATGGATTAAAAATTTATCTGATACTAGGACTATTGATGCTTTTGAACTGCGGTGTTGGAGAAGACTCTTGAGAGTCCCTTGGACTGCAAGGAGATCCAACCAGTCCATTCTAAAGGAGATCAGTCCTGGGTGTTCATTGGAAGGACTGACGCTGAAGTTGAAACTCCAATACTTTGGTCACCTCAGGCGAAGAGTTGACTCACTGGAAAAGACTCTGATGCTGGGAGGGATTGGGGGCAGGAGGAGAAGGGGACGACAGAAGATGAGATGGCTGGATGGCATCACCGACTCGATGGACATGAGTCTGAGTAAACTCCGGGAATTGGTGATGGACAGGGAGGCCTGGCGTGCTGTGATTCATGGGGTCACAAAGAGTCAGACTCAACTGAGTGACTGAACTGAACTGAACTGAGGACTTTCCTGGTGGTCCAGGGGTTAAGAATCCACCTGTCAATACAGGGGACACAAGTTCGATCCCTGGTCCAGGAGGATTCCACATGCCACAGAGCAACTAAGCCTGTGCGCCACAACTACTGAGCCCACGTGCCACAACTACTGAAGCCCGCATGCTCTAGGGCTTGTGCTCCACAACGAGAGAAGCTACTGCGATGAGAAGCCCGTGCACTGCAACTAGACAACAGCCCCTATTTGCCACAACTAGAGAAAGCCTGTGTGCAGCAACAAAGACCCAGTGCAGCGAATAAATAAATATTAAAATTTTTTTCTGGTACTAACAAGTTGAACAACACTATTCAAAAACCATTTATACAATTTCTACTCTATACTCTCTTACAGTAGTAGAATTATGGATGATTCTTCTATTCTTTATGCAAATTATCAAATTTTATAATTTAAACCATTCTTTATGTTTCTTATCTTTTATTTTCTCCTAGATTCTACTCTTACGGATTCTACTACTCTCTTGGTTTGATTCCAGACTCTACACATTTAAAATCCATTTTAATGACTAATCCATCCAAATCCATTCAGTGTTTCCCACACAGATTTCAGCCTCCATTCTACTGAAGAGTGGGCTCCCTCATATTAATAACAGTTGTACTCATTTACCAAGGCTACCAAAGAATTTCCACAACAAAATTAACTTCAATTTACTTTCATGAAATCAGATCAGTCTAGGACAGCACTTACAGAAAGAAAATCAGACCAAAGCTCAATATGTAGAAAAACTTTTAGAAGGCAAGAAATTTCCTATACTATTTTGTATCACTCAGATACAAGCAGTAAGCAACCCTGGCTAAGAGGCTTGGAACACTTCCATTTGGCCCCTCTGAGTCCCAGGAGGCATGGTGCTTCCCCATGGGTGCTGAACCAGGATGTTTGGTTTAAATGACCAGGAATCTGTAATGGGGAAGAACGACCTGATCCTTAGTACAGTGAGTATGCTTCTAATTTATACTTAGCAAAGGAACTGCAAGACTACCATATGATTTTTAATTTCTTCTCTCACACTGTGGACCTTTTAGAATTTTAAATCACTAATCACCTTAGAATTTAACAAGACTAGTAATCTGCCAGTGACTTTGCTAAACCTTGGAAATACACTTTTTTTTACTTCAAAAAATTCATAATCTAGTGGACAATAACCTGAGTATGGATTTAAGGAAAACAGTAGAAGGAGATGAAGCTGCTTACGGAGGCAATGGAGCCAGATCATGAAAGCTTTCTGTGGCAGTCTAGAAAGTTTGGACCGAGACAAGCCAGAGGTAGTTTTTAAGCAGGAAAGTGACATGATGAGTTTTATTTCTTAATGAGGTGATTCTGGTAGCAGTGAAAATAGGCTTGGAATAGGAGAATGAAAAGAGACCAGTTTCAAGACTCTGAAAGATGAGATAACGTGGCCTGAGAGAGGGGTTAATGTATGAAAGCCCAGTAAATCTGACTGCTGCTTCATACTTCCCATCCCCTCTCCCAGCCCCCATTCAAAGAAGTTCTGCAGGCTGACACAGGACCACACAGATGGAGTGTAGGTAGGAAGGCAAGACAGAGGCGGAGGCTGAGGAGGGTAAGCAAAATTACAAACCCTGGAGCTACACAGTTCATGGTTTTTGTCATTTTTTAAGGATCAAGTCAAACACCTTTGAAAAATTCTGTGTAAGCTGGAAGCTCTTGTATTGAATTTCAATGTGATTTTTCTTCTGATCTTTTGATGAAGATTAAAAATTTCCATAAGAATACGAAGAATGAAACAACACTTATTCTTAGCTTTTTTCTCCCCTTTTAATACTCCAAGCCAGTGTGGGTAGCAAACGTTCCTTGGCCCCACTCTAGTGGAAAACAAGTCAGTTTCCTTTGAAGAAATGACAAAGCATGGACAGCTGGGGGATTTCAGAGCCATGATGTTTACATTATAGGCCAAACAGAACTGTCCCTGCAAGAGGGAAGCAAACAAGCCTTGGCACACAGCCTCTTTAGGCAGGACCCTTTAAGGAGATCAGACAAGGATTTGAGGAGAGGACCTGAAGCATTCCTGCCAGGTCCCACCTGCCTCTGCAGGCACTCAGCAATCACGTCGATTCTCATAATGCAGTTGGCTTAGCATCATGACGGAGGACAAAATTATACTTCCTGCTTCCTGGTCAAACTAAAAGTAGCTCAAAGCTATACTAAGAAGTGGGAAATGCCACCATGAACCACTGTGAACATCCATTGGGGCTGAAGACCAGCAGCTGGATCCACTGCCCTGGGCCTTGGCAACCTCACTTTCTCCTTTTCTTCTTCTTTTTTTAAAAAAATTTCACATTTATTTATTTGGGTGAGCTGGGCCTTAGTTGTGGCATATGGGATCTAGTTTCCTAACCAGGGATCAAACCCAGGTCCCCTGAATTGAGAGCAGTCTTTAGCCACTGGACTACCAGGGAAATCCCCTCTCCCTTCCCTCTTAGATAGTTTTCCCAGAAACACCTGCCTCATGTCATAAGCTCCTAAGAGATAAAAAAAATCACAAAGGAGAACAAAAGATTTGACTCCTAGCTGCAAACAAGCAACTCCACAAAGTAAGATAAAATAATTGGTACAAATAGAACAAAAAATTAATATTCTTCACAGATAAATAGATTAAAATGTTTCAAAATATATAAAAATATTTAAAAAATTAGTATTAAAATAAGATACAATTTCTCTCACAAATTAGCAGATTTAAAATAACTCACACATTAGTGATAAGGGTACTTCTCATACTTGTAAATTCACAAACTGGTAAAAATCTTTTCTAAAAATTGGCAATACATAACAAAGGTCTTGAAGATATTCATATTATTTTATTCTATAATTCTATTTCTATACATCTGTGCTCAATAAATATATGCTGAAAAAATAAAATAATCAGATAAATAATATAGGATCTTTGAACAAAAAGATATTTAATGTTTTTTATAAAAATAGCATTGTTATTTATAAAATAATAAGTTATGAAATAGTTATTAAAAAATAACTCAATGTTATTTATAAAGACAGAGAACCACCAAATAGTCAACAATGGAAAAGCAATAAAACACATATGTAATAGAATAGCATATAGGCAAAACTCAGTAAACAATGACACAGGAAAATGCTTGTGAAAAAATACTGAACAAAGAAAGCAGAAGGCAGTTATTTATACAGCACAATCTCAGGTGTGTATATGTATATATAAAAAAAAATAAAATGATGGAAAGAAATACATTAAAATGTTCAACGGACTTCAATCCCTGGTCAGGGAACTAAGGTCTCTCATCCCACAGGACTTGGCCAAAAAAAAAAGTTAGCAACTATCTCAAAGTAATAGAATTATGAAAGTGTTAAGTTGCTCAGTTGTATCCGACTCTTTGTGACCCCATGAACTGTAGCCCACCAGTCTCCTCTGTCCATGGGATTTTCCAGGCAAGAATACTGGAGTGGGTCCAGGGAATCTTCCCAACCTAGGGATTGAACCTGGGTCTCCTGCACTGCAGGTGGATTCTTTACCACCTGAGCCACCAGGGAAGCATGAGTAGAGTTATGGGTAGCATTTTTTTTTTCTTCCTTGCTGCAGGGCAGGCAGGATCTCAGTTCCTGGACCAGGGATTGAACCCATGCCCTTGCAGTGGAGGCATGGAATCTTAACCACTGGACTGCCTGGTAAGGCCCCTATAGGTAGAATTTTAAAAATATTTTCTGAATCTTCCAAATTTCACTGTCATAGGTCATTCGTTCCTTACTTCCTGTGGTATCACTTTGTTGATCTGTTTCTATTTCTGATACCTCTTTCTTTGTTTCCTCTAAAATATTTGGTGTTTCTCAGGATTTTCCTTTTTGCCTGTATTTTTCTCATGCTATTCGTCTCCCTGAGATAGATCACTTGGTGACTTCTTTGCTACTCATTCTTAAATGTAAACCCATAGCCAAGTCCTCTCTTCTTTTTAGTCTCATATTTTCAACAGCCTGATGGACCCTGTCATTTAGGTGACCCATAATACCTTAAACACAAAGTCTAAAACTGAATCTATCATCTTTCTCCCAACCCTTCTCCTACCCCCCACAAGCACTGATTACTTTGCTTAGTGATACGGAGATTCATTTAGTCACCCAAGCTAGCAACATGTTAATAATCTTGACTCCTCCTTCTTCCACTCTTCACATACAGCCAGTCACCAAACACTGCTGATTTTATCCCCTAAATCTCTTTCAAAACTATGAACTCACTGCATCTCTACTGCTACTGTCTAGTCTAACCCACTGTCATTTTTTGCCTGGACTCCTTCAGCTGCTTTCAATCGGTTTCTCTTCCTCCAATCTTACGGCATAAAATCTATCCTTTGTATTGTAGACAGAATATCCTTTCTAAAGCACAATCTGATCATGTCTCTTCTTCCTTCAATCCACCCTCTGTGTTGCAGGCACAGTGATTTTTCTGAAGTACAAATCTGATCTTATCTTCTTAAATTCATTTAACACTCAAGATAACAGTTACTTTTGTGTGCAGGGGATAGTTGCTTAAAGGGAGCTTCTGGAAACTGGGTAATATTCTACTTTTTTATCTAAATAGTAGTTACAAGGGAGTGTTCACTTTGTGAAAATTTACTGAGCTATAAAACCGCTCTCAAGTATTATCTCTACCTGGAAGCCTTTTGTAACACTTATAGGTTTCTGTACTGTCATAGCAAAGACAGTTATTTGTATTGTTTTTGAATCAATATCAAGTGTGAGTTTCATGCTAGGAAATTAATACATATTATCTCATTTTCTTATAGCAATCCTAATGGTAGGTATTGTCATCCTCATTTCATAAGTGAGGAAATCAAGGCTTAGAAAGGTTAGTTATTTTGATTAGGTCAACACAGCTTTTATAAGTGGTAGAGTGGAAACTTAATCTACCTCAAAGCCCAGGACTCTTTCCACTACACCATTCTAATCAGTATCCTGTGTTTTCTGCAACCACAGCACTTTCTACAGGGTTGAAAATTTTCTGTTTATTGTCTCTATACCAATAAACACGTAGTCAGTGCTAAATAAATATTTATTTGAATAGATGAATGAGTGGATATGTGAATGACTGAGTGTAATGCCTTTAAGCCAGACAGCTGGCAATAATTTCTTCTTCTGATTTTTGGAGACAGAAAGAAGAACTTTCCTGATTTGGAAATGTAATGAACTCTACATATGTTTCTGTATTATTAATATTACTAGCATTAAAAATCCAACATCTAAAAAAAACACATGATACTAGTTCTGCTTAAATCTATTATTTTTAGCATTTTGCCTTGATCTGGGATCAGGTCTTTGTTGTAGCTATAAGTTTTTTTTTAGGGAAAGTCTAAAAATTATGTCCATGGTAAAGGGAAAAAATTGGTTACTTTTACATTCTGCCTGTTCTGTTTTTGTAAGCAAATTTAAAGAGACTTAAAATCCTCTGTCTTCCACTTCAAGTCAGTCCTTAAAAATAGTAGTTATCAAAGAGGCAGAACAGAAAACCTACTTTTTAAGGCCTGCAACTCAAGACTGCAGAGAAGAACACTAAAGGTTTGGGTTTCTTGCCTTTTCTCTCAGTGGAGCTGTAACTGGAAAGAAAACATGATTGCTGAGTTAACCCTATGCTTTGTTTTCAGGCTTTTTTTCTTCCTTGCTGATCAAAGAAAATAGATATAACCTGGAATAGTAAACAGGAAATTGTTTTAGATTACAAGGTATTGACTTTAGAACCAAGTATTTGGTATACAGTATTCTGAGATTTTTTTTCCTCTTTTTAACAAAATATTGAAAGCTTCTATAAGAATAAATTTTTGATGCTGGTGCATATGTCTTGAGAAAGACAAACATATTCAGATCCTAGCAAGCCTGGCAAGACTGCTTAGGCTTAGGGCAAGTCAATGAATATTTTATTCATTTGAATTTATTCACTGAGTACCCCAAATGTGTCAGGCACATTTTAGACTGTAGGGATATAACAGTCAAAAAAAACAAGTAAATCCATGCCCTCATATTGATAGGGACAGAGTAAAGGGACAAAGTTGGTAATTAAATAGTTAATCCCAGTAGGGGAGTGTAAGTGAAGAAAAAAGTATGGGAGACCCCTGTAAATTAATGATCACTCAAGAATTCAGGTCTGCCTAACTACAAAACCAAGCAAGTCCACTTTGCAACAAAACCATGGAACAGAAGCATGAGCCACACCACTGAACAATCATGGTATGAGACCCACATCCTGCCCAGTGAGCTCAGTAAAATTTAGGACATGTTCTCTGCACACATGAAAAACAATACTTTATAGAAAAGTGATGTTTCAAAGTGAAAGATCCTCATTGTACTAAGACCTGAAATAATGTTTCCAGAGTGCCATAACAGTCCTGGCTTGACCAAGTAGGGACAAGAAAACTCCCCTGCCCAACCTGGAGGAGGAGCTGATGATGGAAGTGTGACATCTACTCAAGAATGAGGAATAATGAGGTGGATGAACCTAGAGACTATTAAACAGAGTGAAGTAAGTCAGAAAAACAAATACTGTATATTAATGCATATATACGGAATCTAGAAGGATGGTACTGATGAACCTATTTGCAGAGCAGCAATGGAAATGCAGACACAGAGAACAAACTTGTGGACACAGATAGGGAAGGAGATGGTAAGACGAATTGGGAGAGTAGCACTGAAACACACTTTAGTGAAGTGAAAGAGAAGTCGCTGAGTCGTGTCCAACTCCTTGCGACCCTATGGACTGTAGCCCCCTAGGTTCCTCTGTCCATGGGATTTTCCAGGCAAGAATACTGCAGTGGGCTGCCATTTCCTTCTCCAGGAG
>NW_011494828.1:914315-957586 GCF_000754665.1 Bison bison bison
CTTCTCCAGGAGATCTTCCTGACCCAGGGATTGAACCCGGGTCTCCTGCATTGTAGGCAGACGCTTTACCATCTGAGCCACCAGGGAAGTCCTGGTGAAAACATACTTTACCATATGTAAAATGGATAGCCAGTGGGAATATGCTGTATGACACAGGGAGTTCAAACTTCATGCTCTGTGACAACCTAGACGGGTGAGATGGATAGGAGGTGGAAGGGAGGTTTGAGAGAGAGGGGATGTGTGTATATCTATGGCTGATTCGTGCTGATGTACAGCAGAAACCAACACAATATTGTAAAGCAATTATCCTTTAATTAAAAATAAATAAAAAATAAAGAGAGAGGGGATGTGTGTATACCTATGGCTGATTCAGGTTGATGTATGGCAGAAACCAATACAATATTATAAAGTGATTATCCTCCAATTAAAAAAAAAAGATAATAAAAAGAATGAGGAAGAAGGTGGTTTTTCGCCCTTCCCTAATTTTTCTTTGATTATAAAACTGCAGCCCACTAAGTTCTCGGCCCTCTTGCCCACCAGCCTGTAAGCCTCACAAACATCCTACTAACAAATCACTTCTTATATATCACTTTGTCTCTTGTTGAATTCTTTCTGCGCTGAGACATTAAGGACTGGAGCTCCTCGAAGCCCCTTGAAATAGCACTTAGAGGTTTCAGGATGAAGTTGATGATCTGGCTGCCTTTTTATTTATAGAGCATCTACTATGTGTCACAAGATGAATCAGAGTTGGTTTCTGTCTTCAAGGAGTTAACAAAAGTAGAAAAAAAAGACATGCAAATCCAATTTAATAGGATGCATGTGATAACTGAAGATTATACAAGATCAGAAGAGAGAATGATTTCATGCCTAATGGAGATAAACACAGACTACTATGGTAGCACAAAGCAAAGGTACCTATTCTAAGTGGAAGTGAAGAGAAAAAAAATTGAGAAAAAACTTCCTAGAGGAGTAACATCTAGGTGAGTTTTAATGGATATTTAAGAATGTTGTCAGAGAAGAAAGAAGGCAAGCATACCAGTTAAGCATTACTACTGAAGCCCATGGGCTCTAGAGCCCGTGCTCCATAGCTAGAAAAAGCCTGTGTGCCGCAATGAAGACCCGGTGCAGTCTAAATAAATAAATAAATGAAAATCACCATCAAAAAACCAAAATGAAACAACAACAACAAAAGTCAATGTGCTGCTAGGACTTTGTCCCTTTCTCAGCAGCAAAGAAGTCCCAGAGATCAAGATTACTGTAACCAAGAAGTCCCGAGAAGACTACCCTAGTTTAATTTTGGTAGCATCTACATATTCAGATATCAGTACACAGCTACCATATAACAGCTCTGGTTAGAAGATTATGTAAACCATAAATTCTTACCTTAGTTTTATTTGGTTGTTTAGGTAAAAGATACCTCATACAATCTCTAGCACATCTAAGGATAGGAACACAAGTACAGATAAGTTCATATGGATACATGTACTGAACAGTAAGAAATCAAGGTTCCTGCCTATCTCCCATGGCACTACATGGTCCCTCATCTGTCTGTCTCTTCTCTGCTTTCCTATGTGACTCATGGCTTTTCTAGGCAGTCTATCACATTATCTTCCATGCGGCTTTAACTATCACCCTGATTCTGACCATGTAGCATAGTTGCCTATTCCCAATTCCTGACTTCAGTTTGTAGAGCTGAAGTCCTTACTCCCCTCCATCTCTATTTAGCTAAGGCCAGGAAGCTGTGACTGCTCTCTTATCCTTCCAGGTATACATGAACATGTGTGTGTGTCTGTAACAGAGAGACATCTGAGATATGTGGTGGACATTGCTAGCAATCAATTCATCAACAGTAGCTGATTTTATTAGTGCCCTGACTGTATGACATTCAGCAAATTATTTGAAGCTTCATTTTCCTCTTCTATAATATGAAATTAATACCAAATGAGAGAATTATTTTAAGGAGTGAATGAACTGAAGTGTGTAAAGTACCCAGAACAGTGCCTGGTACATGGATGGTGCTCTGAAGGCCAAGCCCTAAGGGTGTATGTCCTGCACTGATGGACTGGGTTTTAACACTAGGAGAGGCTGATTACAATTTTGGGTTCTTCTGAACAGAAAGGAAGTATTCAGTTTTAATTCTTCCTTTTTTAAAGATTAATCTCCTCTACATCTCTTAAACTAGCTAGCAGGTCTAACAGGTCAGGAAAAGGAAAAGAAAGACAATTCTTTCCCCGGGTTTCTGTGCTAAAGGAAACCAGTACTAATTCTGGTATAAACTTCCTGTCTTCCAAGGCTTCAGCTCAGACAGCCAACATATTGCTTGAGTGCTTTACAGGGCCAGTCTCCTTTTGGAGCAACTGTTGCTAAGTCACACAAAAAGTTCCAAAATGGCCAGCTTCCTTAAGCTTAGATCAGATTACTTTGTAAAAGAGGAGAAACTTTTAGTTTACCACTCAGCCTCAAGAGACATCACAGTGATAATACTCAGTCTAAGCTCTGCTCTGGCCATAAAATCCAACACATTTTTGAATTAAAAATTTCAGACAATCTTTGGACTATCCATCTGTCAAACTACATTCAGAAATGGATTAAAAGACCTTCTAAAACATATTTATGTATATCTTTTTATTTCTTTAGAGCAAATAATTGAATTACATTACACTGAAAATATACACTAATACTGCA
This sequence comes from Bison bison bison, assembly GCF_000754665.1. Lineage (NCBI taxonomy): Eukaryota > Metazoa > Chordata > Mammalia > Artiodactyla > Bovidae > Bison > Bison bison. The sequence goes on from NW_011494828.1 coordinate 917,001, forward strand.
ATTTGCCTTTTTTTTTTTTTTTTTTAAGTAAAAGTATCTTGGAAATCTTTCCACATCACCACACAGTCATACTTCATTCTTTTTAACAGTTGCACAATAATATAATTAATTATCTTGTTTAAACTGTTACAACTTTTCCCTGTTATGAACAATGCTGCAAAGAACATTTTGCAATGAATATTTCCATACTTTTAAGTAAATATTTCTGTGGGATAGAGTCTTTGAAGAGGAACTGCTTAGGCAGGGAGTATATAGTTGTAAGTTCAGATAGGTATCATCAACTACCCTACAAAAAGTTTATGTAGAAAAGTATAAGAGAATTTCCCCACAGCCTTGCTAGCTTCATCACAAAATTTAAAAATCTCTGTCATACAATAAGGATAGTATTTTAAAACTGCTTAACATACATTTTTATTTATGAGAGTAGGCATCTTTTGATGTATATTAGCTTTTTCTATGAACCCACTACTTACAGCTTTTATCCATTTTTCTACTGAGTCATTAGTCTTTTTCTTATTGATTTTAAGTGCTCTTTGTAATGTACAGAAACTAGTGTTTGGGATAGCTTGGTATTTGTTATTTATTTCTGTTGTTCTTTAGTTGCTAAGTCGTGTGTGTCCAACTCTTTTGTGACCCCATGGACTGTAGACTGCCAAGCTCCTCTGTCCATGGGATTCTCCAGGCAAGATATTGGACTAGGTTGCCATTTCCTTCTCCTTCTCCAGGGGATCTTTCCAATCCAGGGATCAAACTCACATCACCTGCCTTGCAGGCAGATTCTTTACCACTGAGCCCCTTGGGAAGCCCCCCTTTATTTTTATACCATGTTTACTGGATTTTTTTTCCCCCACAACACAGAACTTTAAAAACTGGTATTAGTCAAACTTATCAATCCTCTTTTTTTTTTTTTTTTTAATGACTTCTAAGATTTATTTGATACTTGGAAAGCTTGAGTTAGAAATAACTCAAGATCACATATTGATGAAGCTAAGTGCCTTAATGCACATGTAGACTAGCAGACATTCAGCACGACATTGGCATCCAAGTCAAACAGTGGTATCCCTAAGGCAACTCCTGCCACATCTTTATTACCCCAGGCACTACTTCCTGGGCCCATGCATTACTTCAACTGGTAAATGTTGGACGTGGCGATGCTCGTCAACTAGATATGATGCAGTCAGATTTGCAATTTAGAAAAGTCCCCAGTAGTTTTGTGAAGGATGAATTAAAAGAGGACAGGCTGGAGGCAGAAGCCTAGCAAGGAGAATGCTATATTAAGCCAGCTGGGAAACAATAGACTCTTAGCTAAAAATCAATATTGAACGACATTACCTTATTAAGCTCAGCCCAGTAACTGTTCAGTCTCTCCCTCCCATTGCTGCTGGAGCATCTTTCTAAAGCATAGCTGTCATGACACTCCTGCTGCCTGAAGTGCCCTTTTCACATTTATTAAGACTGGGGATCTCTGACTCATTTTTTCTCTTTTGTTTCATAATATAATTTTCTCTAGGTTACAGAGACAATGGTCTGTAAGACTGTATTCATCTTGGTATCCTCACCCCCCAACATAGCAATTGGAATATATTTAGGTATTTATTAAATGTCTATTGTTCTGAATTTTTTAAAAATTATAAGTCCAATTCATTTTTTAAACTTTTAAAATATATATATATATTTTGTAAATTAAATATAATAAAATGTACCTATTTAAGAGTTCCTGGTGGCTCAGATGGTAAAGAATCTGCTGGCAATGCAGGAGACCCGGGTTCGATCCCTGGGTCAGGAAGATCCCCTGGAGAAGGGAATGGCTACCCACTCCAGTATTTTTGCCTGGAGAATTCCAAGGACAGAGAAGCCTGGTGGGCTACAGTCCATGAAGTTGCAAAGAGTCGGAAATGACTGAGCAACTAAGACTTTACTTTTATTTAAAACACACAGTTCAATATGTTTTATCAAATATATACTACTGTAATCACTACTCCAAATCAAGATATAAAGTACTTCCATCTTCCCTCCCAAATTCCCTTGTGCTTCTAGCTCACTATTATACTACTCTTCTATACTCTCGTACTACTTAGCACATTTACTGTAATAATTTAACCTGCCTGCCTCTCTCTAAACTGTGAGCAACCTGAAGGCAGAAACTATTGTTTCATCTTTAGCATCCAGCAACACAGGTGATCAATGAAGTCTTTACTGTGCACCAAGTACTACTCTAAGCTCTTCACAAGTATTTTTCACAATCACCATTATGTGTCAGGTACCATCTGTTCCAATTTCCAGCTGAGGAAAGTGAAGTACAGAAAGGCAGACACCTGTCTAGGGTCACACAGCTCAGTTTAAGTTTCTCTTGTCAAAGACTGTACAGGTTTTCTTCTTTCCACACCCTTCCCTATAGCTTTTCTACTCAACTGCAGAAATACTCATCTTCTTTAACGACTGATGTACCTAATTACTTCTGCTGTCTAAACTGTCACAGCATCTCCTTTTCTTCCATTCATCAAGCATATATTGAATGCCTTATCAATCCAGGTAGGAATCTAATCTCAAGGAATCTGCATGGAAGACATTAATATGTATTAATAGACAATTAAAATTTACAGGGCCAAATGGTAATTTTCATAGGTGAGAGAAAGGATTGCTAAAACAGTCCTTTTTTGAGGCTGTATCTCCTAGGTTTCCTTTTCCCCATCTATCTCTAAAGGAGTCATTTTTATAACCAGATTACTATAAATGCCTCCTTTACTCTCACCAAGTCTGAGAGGTAGAGGGGGAGAAGGAGGGGGAGAAGAAAGATATAAAGGTTTTTAAGACCCTGAGGTGGGGAGGTTGTTTGAGCTGAGGCTCCGTATCCTCCTCTGTTACAGCAAGCTCTGGCAAAGTCCCATTTGGTGGAGCTTCTGGCCAGGAGCCATAGAATCACCAAATTGAGGCTGGTCCTCCAGGTACATACCACCACAGTACACTTGCCAGGTGGGGGACCTGCTAACCAGTGGGGGTCAAATGAGCTACAAAGGAGCTGCAGCAGCCAGGATGAGCAGATGGCTTTGTTGCAAAACTACTGCATATTCAGATACCAAAAGCTAAAATCCCATTTGGTAATGCTGTTAGATTTTTTTTTTTTTAAGTGCAAGAGTAGTACTGAGGTATTGTTTAGGGATACTGAAATATTTATACATAATTACAATTGAAATCATAACAGATGAAATTATAATAATTTGCTTTAAAATAATCTGGTATGACAGTGGCAAGATTGGTGGTAGCAAATATAAACTAAGATTAGCCATGAATTGGTGACTACTGAAGTTGTATGAGGGCTTGCTCAAAATTCTCCAAGCCAGGCTTCAACAGTACGTCAACTGTGAACTTCCAAATGTTCAAGTTGGATTTTGAAAAGGCAGAGGAACCAGAGATCAAACTGCCAACATCCGTTGGATCATAGAAGAAGCAAGAGAGTTCTAGAAAAACATCTACCTCTGCTTTATTGACAACGCCAAAGCCTTTGACTCTGTGGATCACAACAAACTGTGGAAAATTCCTAAAGAGATGGGAATGCCAGACCAGCTGACCTGCCTCCTCAGAAATCTTTATGCAGGTCAAGAAGCAACAGTTAGAACCAGACATGGAACAACAGACTGGTTCCAAATTGGGAAAGGAGTAAGTCAAGGCTGTATATTGTCACCCTGCTTATTTAACTTATATGCAGAGTACATCATGTGAGCAGAGTACATCATGCGAAATGCCAGGTTGGATGAAGCACAAGCTGGAATCAAGCTTGCTGGGAGAAATATCAATAACCTCAGATACGCAGATGACACTACCCTTATGGGAGAAAGCGAAGAAGAACTAAAGAGCCTCTTGATGAAAGTGAAAGAGGAGAGTGAAAAAGTTCTCTCAAAACCCAACATAAGATCATGGCATCTGGTCCCATCATTTCATGGTACACAGTCAAAGGCTTTGGTGTAGTCAATAAAGCAGAGGTAGATGCTTTTCTGAAACTCTCTTGCTTTTTCTATGATTCAGCGGATGTTGGCAATTTGATTGCTGATTCCTATGCCTTTTCTAAATCCAGCTTCATGACAAATAGATAGGGAAACAGTGGAAACAGTGAGAGACTTTATTTTTTTGGGCTCCAAAGTCACTGCTGATGGTGACTGCAGCCATGAAATTAAAAGATGCTTGCTCCTTGGAAGAAAAGCTGTGACAAACCTAGACAGCATATTAAAAAGCAGACACATTATTTTGCCAACAAAGGTCTGTCTAGTCAAAGCTATGGTTTTTCCAGTAGTCATGTATGGATGTGAGAGTTGGGTTGTAAAGAAAGCTGAGTGCCGAAGAACTGATGCTTTAGAACTGTGGTGTTGGAGAAGACTCTTGAGAGTCCCTTGGACTGCAAGGCGATCAAACCAGTCAATCCTAAAGGAAATCAGTCCTGAATATTCATTGGAAGGACTGATGCCGAAGATGAAACTCCAATACTTTGGCCACCTGATGCAAACAACTGGCTGATATGAAAAGACCCTGATGCTGGGAAAGATTGAAGGCAGGAGGAGAAGGGGATGACAGAAGTAGACATGGCTGGATGGCATCACCGACTCGATGGACATGAGTCTGAGCAAGCTCTGGGAGTTGGTGATGGACAGGGAAGCCTAGAGTGCTGCAGTCCATGGGGTTGCAAAGAGGTGGATGTGACTGAATGACTGAACTGAACTGAAGCTGTATGAGGGGTACATGGGAGTTAACCGCATCACTTTCTCTACTTTTTTATCTATGTGAAATTTTCCATAGGAAATAATTTTTTTAAAAAAAGTCTCTACCGTTACTGTATCCTCTCTCAGCATGTCAAGGCCAGGACCTGTTTGACAGTGATTCATTTTCACTTGAGATTAAAAAAATAAACCCTTTCATGGCAAAGAATTAACTTCACTTTTAAAACATGGATAGCCCAGACACTGGTAACTAGAAAATGGGTCCTGATAACTTTAATTCTGTAAGGGCAGAGCCCCTATCTGCTTATTCACCATGGATCCCACAGCTGATTTAGCACAATGCCTGCCTTGTAACAGGAACTTAATAAATATGTGCTGGTTGAATGAAAAAACAGAATAAGTCAGAAGGGAGCAGGGCAATACTGTCCTGGTGAGAGAAAACAGAGAAACAACAATAGCTGGGAAAGCTTTCCAGGAGCCCAAATAATTTGTTTTACCATTGGCTCTACATGGGGTTTCTGTCTATGGGGTCGCACAGGGTCGGACACGACTGAAGTGACTTAGCAGCAGCAGCAGCAGGAGTTATAGGTGGTAAGGGTTAGGATGCTGCAAAAAAATATTATATTGGGCATGGAGGGACAATTTCCCTTCCCCTCAATATTCTTGTATATATCCAAGTCCACCAGTCAAGAGCATGCTTAGCACTTAAACTCAGGTTCTCAGACTTCCTTCCCCAGCTCGTCTGAGGGAACTTATTGATGTCGTACCAGCCTGACTGCTTTCCAGTTACCAGTACTATGCAAGGTAGAAACTTATCCAGAAGCCATCAAGGAAGACTAGCTGTTCCTCTTCTTAACCAGGTAGTTATTAAATTTTTTCCCACCTGTTCTTCTGAGGACTCTAGTTGCATTGCCTATCAAAATCCTTGAGATTAGGCTTCCATGTTGGCTCAGTGGGTAAAGAATCCACCTGCCAATGCAGGAGACATGGGTTCCATTCCTTATCTGGGAAGACCCCACATGCAGCAGACCAACTAAGCCCATGTGCCACAACTATTGAGCCTGTGCTCTACAGCTAGTACACCACAACTACTGAAGCTTGTTCACACTAGAGCCTGTGTCCACAACAAGAGAAGCCACTGCAATGACAAGCCTGTACATCACAGCTAGAGAGTAGACCCCACTCTCTGCAACTACAGAAAACCCGCGCGGCAAAGAAGACCTCAGTAAAAAAATAAACAATAAATAAATAAAATTATGTATGAAAAAAATCCTTGAGATCAACCACAAATGGAAGTTTTCTTTCTGGAAACCCACCCACATCCTGTGATCTGCCAGACAGTCTCTGGCAAGTGTTTAAGGCCCACAGTTCTATTATCAAAGCAAAACTACACAAAGTACCAAATTTCTTAATTCATGAAATTAATGAATTCATGAAATTCATAAAACTTCACTCGGAGAGGTGGACTTCTTTTACAAAATTGGAGGAAAACTTGCTTTTCTTTCTTTTCTTCTCTTGGGTAAGTGTCTGGCCCTTTGCTAAGAGGGCCCATCTATGGGACAATTGCCTAGGGAAAGGACATCCTCTTGGAGACAAATAGCACTACAGTTGGGGAGCTCACCCTTGCAGAAAGAAGGAAGAGCCTGAAGCTGTGTAGAAAGATGCTTCATACGTGAATATTAGTTTTATAAAAGTAATTTGCTGGTTATCATGGCACAGGCCCCCAAAATATAAGCTGGTATAGATGAATTATGCTGATAACATAATTTCGTTTCTATAATAAACTATGTTATTTATACAAACTAGTTATTTATATAACTGGTTATTATCAAGGTTTAAAACTGTTAACTAAGTCACAGGGTAGCTTAAGTGTTGTGAGTTTGACTCAATCTCCCTCCTTCTTACTTATTTTCCATTAGGAAGTCCACAACGTATTTTTTCAAGCAGTAGAGGTGGGCGTCCACAAGGCCTGTGTGGAAACGTATTCTTGGGTGCCTGCAAAAAGAATGAAAGAGAAGAGGGTCACATGAGTTCCATTCTATTATTAGGTAGTACGCGTTAGGAAGTTTCTGAGGGTCAGAGTCATGCTGCCTACACCTCACTCTGGGGAGACCAAGAAGGTGATTATCGGCTCTGATGCTATCACAGAAAAGGTTGTCTCTTTATTGAAGCCCTATTTCACACTTTATGAGGTCTTTAGGCTTCCAAAGACACGAAACCAAAACTGGTAAGCCACCAAATCACTGACAAGTCATCTTCTTTTTTACTACAAACTCCTACCCACGATTCTTGTAACTAACATTTTCTTGGTTCTACTCCAACTGCCTCACTTCCTGCAGGACATACTTAAGCCATGCTTTCCTTTAGTATTTGATATACATTACTCCATGTTCATAGAAGATGAAGTAAAATTTTATGAATACTCTCTAACTCCCTACTCTTAATTATTCATCAGGAGTTTCCTCAGGTTTACTTTCTTAGGAAATCTTCCCTGAGGACCCAAGTTTGTGTTCCTACAACACTTGGTACCCACTTCTACCAGATAACTTAGCATAGAGCAAAGTAACAGCCTACTTACTTGTGCTCTTTCCCACTAGACTAAAAGTTAACTGAGGGCAGAGATTTATTTTTTAAAATATTTATTTGGCTGTGTTGGGTCTTAGCTGTAGCACACAGGAGCTTTTGTTGTGACGCATGAACTCTTGAACTGTGTCCAGGCGGGCTGCACTATGCAGGCTCAGTAGCTGTGGTGCACAGGCTTAATTGCTCCCTGGTATATGGGATCTTAGTTTTCTGACTAGGGATCGAACTTGCATCCCCTGCATTGCAAGATGGATTCTTAACCACTGGACTACCAGGGAAGTTCCAAGATTTATTTTTATAGTCTTAGTACTTAGCACTGGCTCTCACACAGAATGGATGTTTGATAGTGGCTGAACAGACAAACACACAAATAAATTAGGTCAAATTAAGGCATTTGCCTAGTTGCTATTTATTGGCTTCCCTGGTGGCTCAGTGGTAAAGAATCTGTCTGCCAATGCAAAAGACATGGGTTTGATCCCTAGGTCAGGAAGATCCCCTGGAGAAGGAACGGCAACTCACTCCAGCAGTCTTGCCTGGAAAGTCCCATGGATGGAGGAGCCCAGCAGGCTAGAATCCATGGAGTCGCACAGAGTTGGACACAATTGAGAGACTGAACATGCACTAGTTCCTACTTAGTCTACTAACTTTGGTTTCAGCCTGAAGAAATGGCATGTTTCTTTAAAATGTTCAAAGTCATTTTATTTAATAAAATAAAAGATAGTTGAAGGAGAGGAGGGGAGGAGTAGGGTGGAAGAATAGCAGTTAGTTCCAATTGTAGCTGCCTGGTTGTTATCTTCTACTCTGTGTTACTCTCCTTTGACTGCTTATAGTCCGAATGAAAATTATTCTCATAGGATCTAGATACTTTAGAAGTAATTTCCCAGGTGGCACAGTAGTAAAGAATCTGCCTGCAATGCAGGAGACAAAGGGGACACAGATTCAATCCCTGGGTGCGGAAGATCCCCTGAAGGAGGACATGGCAACTCACTCCAGTATTCTTGCCAAGAAAATCCCATGGACAGGAATCTGGTGGGCTACAGTCCACAGGGTCCATGTGGTCGCAAAGAATCATACACAACTGAGCAACAGAACATACACACACACCACCCTGGGCTTCCACTCTTTTGGGAAGAAGGGGGAACAAAATGCTTCCAAAAGAGCAAGAGAAAAGTCGGATTTCAGATCTCACATCTATAACACACACACCCCCCAAAAGCCAATTACTGTATACAGTGAGGATAAAGAAGAAAGTTACATCCCAATTATCACTTCCTGAAATTCCTGAGTTCTAAGAAATTCTTCAGGAAACAGAATTTTGCAAATACGGTTACTTACCTTGTGGTGCCCAGGTTTGATTTGAAGTTCACACTATGATAATTCTCCCTTGATCTAACCCATTTGGAAAGCTGAACTCTCTTGTTCAGTTCCTTGGTTTGTGAATTCCTTAACTCATTCAACATATTCTACTTAAATTATTCCATCCTTGCACTACCTTATGAATTATATATCTCATATTTATAGCTGAAGTCAAGTTGTATCATACACCTGGGGAAGGAATAACTTAAAAGTTTGAGTAATCATCGTCTAAATTCTTACCGATCCCTACCTCATATGGCAATAATATTCAAATAGCATTTTACAGTTTATAAATTTTTTCAGCTTTTTACTCTCATCATATAAAGTAGGCAAAACAAAAAAATTCTTCCTTTAAAAACAATTTCCAAAAATTTAGCTGGTACACTCAACTCTAGAGATTTAGCTACAAATTTGAAATACAGTAAAGGAACAGAGATGGGCAATTCAGAGATTTTTTTTCTTTCAGGTGAAATTTGTATTGAATGCAAATCTTGGGACCAGGATTTAATGCCATTTAAGTTGCCCAAAAGGTGTTTTCTTATTTTATTTTTCCCCATTTAATTGTTTTTAAATGGCATTAGAAATAATTGATATTTTAAAATAAAACAAAATAAACAAAACCAAAAAACCTCAAAGAGGCACCAGTAAATCTGGGTAACTGGTTGATTGCTCTGGGCCAAGAAGATGTTTTTGATTTGTACAAAATAAAGAAATCAGTAATAGAAATGATAAGACATTTAGAAATAGTTATAATATTTCTAGGACAATATAAGCCATCAGGATTATTTTTATAGACTTATTTTTAAAATAGTAAGTTATATAATCTAGAATTCAAATTTATAGTGTTTAAAATTTAAGGGAAAACAAGCATCTTTTTATGATCTTAAAAACAGGAATACCAGTTTTTAAAGCAAGGGAAAAAAAGCCAACAGGCAGTAACTATAATTATTAATATTATTTTAGAATAAATGAGGAATGTATAAATGAAATAAATACTGGGAAAGATGCGAGGATAAGCATTTACTGTTTAACTGCAATCGATCTTTGCAGTTAAACAGTAAATGCTTATCCTCGCATCTTTTAAAGTATCCTCAAGAAAGTCCTTAGCTGGTTTGTACAATTTACTATTTTAACCATTTTCAAATATATATAGTTCTGCGGGATTAATTACATTCATTTTGCAGTACAACTGTCACCAACATCCATCTCCAATACTTTTACATCTTCCCCAATTGAAACTCTGTATCCATTAAACACTAACTCCCCATTCCCTTCTTCCTCCCAGCCCCTTGCAACCACCATTCTACTTTGTCTTTATGATTCTGGCTACTCTACTGCTGTCGCTTCAGTCCTGTCCGACTCTGTGGGACCTCACAGACGGCAGCCCACCAGGCTCCCCCGTCCCCAGGATTCTCCAGGCAAGAACACTGGAGTGGGTTGCCATTTCCCTCTCCAATGCATGAAAGTGAAAAGTGAAAGTGAAGTTGCTCAGTTGTGTCCGACTCTTTGCGACCCCATGGACTGCAGCCCACCAGGCTCCTCCCTCCATGGGATTCTCCAGGTAAGAGTACTAGAGTGGGGTGCCATTGCCTTTTCCAGGAACCTCATATAAGAAGAATCATACACTCGTTCTTCTTGTGACTGGCTTATTTCATTAGCATAATGTCTTAACAGCTAATGTTGAAGCATGTGTCAAAATTTCCTTCCTTTTGAACTCTGAATAATATTTCATTGTATGTGTGTATCACATTTTCTTTACTGATTCATTTGTCTATAGATACTTGAATTGCTTCCACCTTTTGGTTATTGTGAATGATGCTGCTATGAACACGAGTGTACAAATATCAATTTAATCTGTTTCACACACACATTTCTTAAATTTTAATTACGGAAATTTTCAAACACACACAAAATAAGAGAAAAACATAATAAATTCCTATGTGCCCAAATAGTTTCAATTATCAACATTTTCTAATCTTTAAAACTTTTTGCTGCAGTATTTATTATGGGTTAAATTGTGTCCCCCCCAAAAAGATAACACACAATACCTGCGAATATGATCTTAATTGGAAATATGACAACTGTAGATGATCATATTAAGGTTAGGTCATTCAGTTCAGTTCAGTTCAGTAGCTCGTTGTGTCTGACTCTTTGCGACCCCATGAATCGAAGCACGCCTGGCCTCCCTGTCCATCACCAACTCCCAGAGTTCACTCAGACTCATGTCCATCAAGTCAGTGATGCCATCCAGCCATCTCATCCTCTGTCGTCCCCTTCTCCTCCTGCCCCCAATCCCTTCCAGCATCAGAGTCTTTTCCAATGAGTCAGCTCTTCACATGAGGTGGCCAAAGTACTGGAGTTTCAGCCTTAGCATCATTCCTTCCAAAGAAATCCCAGGGCTGATCTCCTTCAGAATGGACTGGTTGGATCTCCTTGCAGTCCAAGGGACTCTCAAGAGTCTTCTCCAACACCACACTTCAAAAGCATCATTTCTTCGGCACTCAGCTTTCTTCACAGCCCAATTCTCACATCCATACATGACCACTGGAAAAATCATAGCCTTGACTAGCTGGACCTTTGTTGGCAAAGTAATGTCTCTGCTTTTGAATATGCTATCTAGGTTGGTCATAACTTTTCTTTCAAGGAGTAAGCATCTTTTAATTTCATGGCTGCAGTTACCGTCTGCAGTGACTTTGGAGGAGCCCTAATCCAACAGGACTAGTACCTTAATAAAGGGGAAACTTGAACACAGAGACAGATATGCAGAAGGAAGACAATATGAAGACACGAGGAGAATGCCATCTACAAGCCAAGAATGCCCGAGGTTTCCAGAAGATGGAAGGGTGGAACAGATTCTCCTTCATAAACCTCAGGAAGAACCAATGCTGAAAATGTCCTGATTTTGGATTTCTAGCCTCAAGAACTGTGAAGACAATAAACTTCTGTTGTTCTAGGCCACCCAGTTTATAGTGATTTGTTAATAGCAAACTAATATAGTTTTTAAAAGCATATTCCAGACACAAAATCATCTTACGGTAAATATTCCAGTATGTGTAGTATGTATTTCCAAATGATAAGGACTATGAAATACAATCATTATGTCACCACACATAATAAAATTATCAACAACTTCACAACATCTAATATCCAATCCAAATCCAGATTTCTCTTTTTATAGCTAGTCTGTCTGAATCAGAGCCTCACAATGCATTTGGCAATTTCAGTTTAAAAAAGTTACCCCTTTGTATTTCCCTGACAAGCCATATGATTAGAGTGAATCATCTGTTTTGTAGAACACTGACTGCTTTGAAATATCATTAAAAAAAAAATAGATTTATTGATACATGCCACTGAGAAACTAAGCCTGCACATCTTAACTAGAGTCTCAAGCAGCCACATAAATAATTTTTAAAGATGTATAACATGATCCTTGGGGCTCAGACTATAGCACACTGATTATCCCAGGACTCTCCTATGCTCAATTCTCTTCTCAGTTATCTATCGCTTTGTGTAAGCTTTTTTTTTTGGCAGACAGGAGTCATGTCTTGAGGCTGGCGAGATCAGTTCCTGACTTAGAATAAAACCTGTGCCCCCTGCTACTGAAGCATGAAGTCTTAACTACTGGACTGCCAGGGAAGTCACAGTAAATAGTTTTTTGTTAATTTTTGTTTTTGAAGGCATAACCCCTGTCTTGCTGTCCACTGAACTCAGGGTAGGCAAAGCATGAGTCGGGAAGCTGGAAGAGAACTCGAGGAGGCGTAGGAACTGCAGACATGTTTATTCTCTCCAGGATGGCACAATAGCAAGACATGCTATATTCTCTCTTGGTGGACCCAGCAGGCAGTCACAAGGGCTTTTCAGGTGGTGCTTATATAGGTCATGATGCACATGTGCAGTGCTACAAATGATCTCAGCTGTTACATAACCATGCAAAGTTATTATTCACAAAATGTGGGGTAAGAGCAAGAGGACATGGGGGTGAGAGGGCCTGACCACCACCATATTGACTAATTTGCTCTTTCTCTATATTCTACCCCTTCAGGGTCTCTCACCTCACAATCCAGGCGCAGTCCATCTTCTGCGATATTTCCTTGGCTTAGTAACACTGACCCTTGAACCCACATTCTGCAACAGCAGTAGACGCTACAACAGCAAATAGTTACATCCCTAATACATAGCAAAACCCAACTCCAGGTATCACCTGGAACTCATGCTGCAGTCCTTGTCCTCATGGGGTTAGAAGAGCCACCCACCACATGTGGAGTGCCTTTATCTTCCATGGCCAAGTCTAGTCCACTGTCTATCCTTGTGAAATTGCAGGGCCCTGAAATTTCAGGGTTTTTATTAAGGGCCCACAAAACCCCACACACGCACCAGGCCCACCCCTTCAAAGAGCAGATTTTTGGAGTTTTCACAGCCCATCCACGTGATTCTGTATGCCTTATAACCTCTGGTGCACACTGTTCTAAATCTGCAAGAGCATCAGAGGTTAGTAGCAATCATGGAACACAGCCTTTATAGTATACCTCCGCACAGGGAGCCATCCAATTTCTAAAGCTAAGGACACAGCCTTTACAGTATTTCAAAGTGGAAAAGGGCATCCGAAGGAACATCCTTGGATGCCATGTAATTTTCTAGCTGAACCACCCATATCTCTTGCTGTCGGTGTTTCCCAAACTTGGTAAACTGCTGTTCCGGTCTCAGTTGCCTCCATAGCTCTAGGAGCAGAGCACTAGGCTGTTCATCATTTTTATTTCTGTCAACTCCTGCTGCCAGCAAATCAGCCCACATTTGCATCTGTGAACCCGGATGGGGCCTTTACCAGTTGGCCCACCCTCTTCAGGGTCTTCACACGTCTAATCCCCTTCGCCTGCCACCATTCCACTACTTCTCCCAAGCCTGCCACTATTGAGGTGGCAGTTAAGGAACCAAAAGGGTGGACAAGATATTGTTGCAAATGGCAACTTGCATGCCGCCTATAAAATGCTTGTCATCTTCTGGAGGCTCCTCTGCCTGCCAGACCAGTACAGAAGCTGATAGGGTGGATGTCCAGCCAATTCCAAGCATGGTGATGGTTTCCCAGTCATCACCCACCACCTTGAAGTCCAGGTCCTCATTGTATTTTCTGAGCTTCACTTGCCATCCTGTGAAGCTGTCTGCAGACTCAGTGGTTTCCTTGGTGCTCCACAGAGGTGGGTTCAGCAGGACCTGATCCAGCTCTAAACTTGCCACTGTGGTTTCACTTTCCCTTTTTCCTTTCTTCTTTCTCTACAGTGGGGTTGCTCCTTGCTCACATTTCTGGACTTCACCCTGGCTGCAGAGTTGGTGCCGTTCCTCTTCTCTTTGGCCTCCTTGGTACCCAAGGCCTAGCGGGACTTCACCTTCTTGGCCCCATCCTTCTGCTGCATGACAAGCCTTACTAACAAGTGGGGGCCTGGACCTGTAGTCCGAAAAAGATACAATTCTGTCTCACTGTCAGACACACTGGGTTCTTTAAGGCCACGAAGTTCTTGCTCTAATTCCAATATATATTGCTCTAGTTCTTCCAAGCATCTCTGCACAGCCTTCAGGGCAGTCAGGAAATCCACCCATGGTGCCAGTGGTAGTCCATGCCACCTTGTCCGGCAAATGGGAACTTATCACCTGCAACACCTTCTCAATGCTATATGGTGATTTGTCCACTGTCTCCCGATCTTCCACTGGGGCCCATGCTGACAGGACCATGGCCACTGGCTTCCTCCATCCATTGGAGCCTCAGGCTCCTCTACCTGCTGTGTATCCTGCCAACTACGCCAACTATCTCACTGTTCACTGAAGCCAGGTTAGGCAAGGTGCCAGCGAGGAAGCTAGAGGAAACTTCGAGGAGCTGTAGGAACTGCAGACATGTTTATTCTCTCTGGGCTGGCGCAGCAGCAGACATGCTATAGTCTCTTGTAGCTGACCCAGCAGACACAGCCTCAAGGGCTTGATAGGTGCATGCAGTGCTACAAAGGATCTCAGCTGTTAGTAACCATGCAAAGTCATTATTTACAAAACATGGGGTGAGAGCAAGAGAACGTGGGGTGAGAGCGCCTGACCACTGCTATCTTGGCTAATTTGCTCTTTCCCTACAAACCCAAGGACAAAGACCAGGAGAGGAAAGTAACTAAATTTTGGAAGCTGTAAAGAAGGATAGTGGTAACAGACTTAGCATACCTAAGAAAGCTGAATTCTAAACCAGCCATAAAGAAAGCTGAGCACCTGATTTGTACTGCAGAAGCCCTGAAAAGATCAGAAATTGGCAGCATAGCTTTTACCCACTAGAAAGTTTAGAGGAGTACTTGAGGAGTTTCAGCTGGTTAGTAGCAGTGGGGATCCTAATGTAGATAAACAGAACGCATTTCAAGACTTTCCACACCATCAGCAAAATAATCAAGAATGTGAACCCATTTCTCATCATCTGTAGTCCCAGAAATAGAGATGTGGCCATGATCCTTGAGGTTTTGACTTAAGTTCCTATCTTTTTCCAAGATGAATGTGTGAATATTTTATTCAATTTTTAAAAGACATCGTTTAGAAGCTTGTTTTAATATTTTCATTATCCTTCCAGTAAAAAACCTCGACTAGTATTCAAAAGAAAACAACTAACATTGGAGAAAAGCCACATGATTTTCTTATTAAATATTTGGCACAAACACGTTTACTTACAAATTATTAAAAACACATGTCTTTCAGAAATAGGAATTTAAGAGCTGGGGAAGGGCCATTAAAGAACAACTGAGCCAATTTCAGCTGGGGAAATTGAGGCTTAGAGAAGCAAAGTGATTTGCTCAAGGTCATACAGCTTTTCTCTCTCAAGATTAAATTCCAAATTCTCTGGACTTGAATTTCTAGTACCATGCTCTTTCTATCAGTAACATTCAACATTCTTTTCCACTACCTATACTGCCTCTCCAAGTCAGTAATACATCAATTTGATAGATGGGAAAGGTGCTTGATGGATGCTGTGCCTTCTCCAAATCCACTGAGGCAGGATGAATTTGGGCCCACTGGAATAAAGTTATCAGTACTACTTGATGACAGAGGGAGAATGTCTCTGTACCTGACCATAGGCTGAGCAGAACTCCTACTTCAAGTGTCTTACACTATCTTATTTTCCAGGACCAAATACGTCCAAGGCCCAATAGAAGAGAACATTATTTGCAGTCAAGCAAATACTTCATCCTCTACTGGACAGTGAGAAAACATGGGATGTACATTCCATCCTCACTGTCCTTTTCTGCTACAACCAGTACATATAAAAGTAAGAAAACTTGAAAACAAGAGGCTTCTGGCTCTGTAACTCCTACCTTTGGAAATTCAGTTTGAAAAGAAAGATAGGAAGCACTGTCTTCTGGTATTCAAAAAATGCTTGAAAATCTGCCCCAGCATTTACTCAAGGCCCTGAGATCAACAGGTATGAAGGAAAAATATACCTCCATCTGCTCTTCATTTTCACCTTACCTCTTGGCTATGTCCATCTTCTTTGCTCCTATCATGCTTAACCTTGCTCTCTTTGGGAGGGAACTCTGAGGCTAAGATATTTACTAACAATTCACCATACAGAATAACAAACTAGTTCCCAAGGAGGTTAAAGAGAAAGCAGGAGACAATCTCCAGCTTCTAGCTGTGATTACAAAAACATAGGACTCTGGCTTCTAAGAATTTTATGAATAAACCTGCCAATCTAATGTAGCATAAACATCAGTGCTTGGTGGATGCATAAATGAGTCAGATCCCTTGTTTCACATAATAATAGATGATCACAAGTAGTCCCTTCTGCATTCCAGAGGACACAATCCCTTTGCTCTTTGGAGTCTTGTGAATTTAGGAATGCAACACTGGATTTCTTTTCAGGTCTTATACCTTAAACCTGTCCTGCACACTGCACACTGTCAGATTACCTTTCCCAAGTCCAGAACTGAAAGCATTCTCTCTCTGCTCAAAATGTTTTTAATAATTCCCCAATATTCAAGCCCCTCTATTTTTGTACCAACTTAATTTCCCAGCCTCAACTCCTGGTGCTCCCCAATAGAGAGCTTCCATTTGGGCCAAACTGTTTCTAAACAAGTCTTGCATACCCTGTCTCCCACACCTTTGCTCAGAACATTCTCCCCACACAGGATTCAGCTTCACATGTACCTTTCTATATCAGACCCAAATCCATTTTTCAAGCTGAAATTAATCTATTTTGCTTTATTGATCACCTCAGCCCCTAGAGTTTGATGCCTCCCTTGAATTTTTAGAACACTGTTGGCCTTATTGTTCAGAATCTGATATTGTTTACTACTGTTTGTTAGGCTTTTATATGCATAACCTTCCCTTCCACCAAGGCTAATGTGAACTCTTTGAGATAGTCTCCTGCCTCCTTAAATACCAAAACAGTGGTTTAACAAGAGGAGGAAACTCAATAAACATTTGCCAGTTGAATATAGTATTCCTGAAAAGTATAAAGCATGAACTAAATGGAAAAGGCCTCTCTCTAACTAGATAAATGATATGGAACAACTTCTTTTTCCCTTGGCTTCCAGTATCATTATCTGAAATATATGGGCCAAATGACCTTCTAGCTGTGATAGCATGATTCTAAAATATCTATAAAAAAGATCATATTGTCAATACAATAAGAGATATCCTTTAATTGCATCTTATGTTCTTGGCTCTTCTAAAATATAAAGAAATCCTCCTCTGTTTCCTAAAATTTTATTTTGATAAATTGTTTAGGAAAAATAATCTGTAAGAACCCTCTTACTTCTTTCCTCAACAGAAAAAATTCCACATCCAGTCTGCCATATCCTGACTGCTGTCAGAAACAAGCTACGTTAAAATGGCTCCATCATAGATACTCTTTATAGACAGGGAGAGGAAAAAAAAAACTCTAATGGGGCTGGTAAACTACAGCCTGCCAGCTGGCTTATCCTGCTTCCTGTTTTCGTAGATAAAGTTTTATTGGAACACAGCCATGCTCATCTGGTACATATCTATGGATGCTTTTGTGCTATAACAGCAGAGCTGAATAAATGCAACAGAGACTAGATGGTCCACAAAGTCTAAGATATTTACTATTTGTCCCTTATAGAAAAAGTTTGCCAATCCTTGTTCTATACCTCAACGTTCATCAGAGTGCCAAGCCCTAGATTATAGACTTTCAATCATAGCTGGTCACTAGGTGATTTCCCACTTATTCATTCAACAAATATTTATTGGAATTTCTTATTTCTAACCAATCCTTGTTCATTTCCTCATCTGTAAAATGGCATATAATAGAATCTACTTCATAGAAGTATTGTAAAAAAAAAAAAAGCTTTAACACAATGCCAGGCACAAAATTTGAAAAACTAGAGCTGCTGTCTTATCGTCTTCCTTGTCATCATCACCATTACCACCACCACCACCATGATGCTTTCCTTATGTTAGAGGAAAAGTAGGCTCTCTCTGATGGCCATGACCACTTAAGGAGAGAACACTAGCATTTCTGAGGGTTTACTTTGTACTTAGGAAAGAGCTATACGTTGATAGCACTCAGACTGCAACCACAAGAATAAAAGAAATGTTCCTCTGATATGAAATGGCAGTTGATCATTTAGGCTTCTGATACCAGAAATAACAAAAACTCAGTATCTTTTCCAGAGTTAATGAGGAAGAAAAAAATGATTTGAATTTATGAACACCGCTCTTGAGAACTTAGAGATTGCTGGCAGCCTCAAACTCCAGCAACATTAAAAGGCAACGTGACATTAAATGAGTCCATGGACGGATTCATATGTGAAATTAAATGAGTCCACTGACTACCTTCCAAATCAACCATCTACCGAATTTGGTTACAAACAAATTTTCTCAGTTTTTGTGAGAACTATGATTTTTTAAAAGTCCAACAGCCTGATATATGTATGTAGTTTTTTCTAATTCAATCCAACAAGTAAATGTTGGACTGAAATGGGTGTCTACTTTTCTCTAACACAGTGTTTGTCACGTCTCTCTAAAATGTATAGTTGTCTGAGGAAATAAGTATGCTTTATGCTCAGATATGCAGATGATACCACCTTTATGGCAGAAAGAGAAGAACTAAAGAGTCTCTTGATGAAAGTGAAAGAGGAGAGTGAAAAAGTTGGCTTAAAGCTCAACATTCAGAAAACTAAGATCATGGCATCCAGTCCCATCATTTCATGGCAAATAGATGGGGAAACAGCAGAAACAGTGGCAGACTTTATTTTCTTGGGCTCCAAAATCACTGCAAATGGTGACTGCAGTCATGAAATTAAAAGACGCCTACTCCTCAGAAGTAGTTATGATCAACCTAGACAGCATATTAAAAAGCAGAGACATTACCTTGCCAACAAAGATCCGTCTAGTCAAGGCTATGGTTTTTCCAGTAGTCATGTATGGATGTGAGAGCTGGACTATAAAGAAAGCTGAGTGCTGAAGAATTAATGCTTTTGAAGTGTGGTGTTGCAGAAGACTCTTGAGAGTCCCTTGGACTGCAAGGAGATCCAACCAGTCCATCCTAAAGGAAATCAGTCCTGAATATTCATTGGAAGGACTGATGTTGAAGCTGAAACTCCAATAATACTTTGGCCACCTGATGCGAAGAACTGACTCATTTGAAAAGACCCTGATGCTGGGAAAGTTTGAAGGTGGGAGGAGAAGGGGACAACAGAGGATGAGATGGTAGGATGGCATCACTGACTCAATGGACATGAGCTTGAGTAAACTCCAGGAGTTGGCGATGGACAGGGAGGCCTGGCGTGCTGCAGTCCATGGGGTCGCAAAGAGTCAGACAAGACTGAGCGACTGAACTGAACTGAACTGATACTCTTTTTGGGATCCTTCATAATTCTGGATAATAAAATCCTAAATGATTCACTGGGGGAGTAAAAGAAGATTTAAAACCAAGTGCTGGATTTCCCTGGGAGTCCAAGTGGTTAAGACTCTTGTGTTTCCAATGCAGGGGGCAGGGATTCAATTCCCAGTCAGGGAACTAAGATCCTGCATGGCGTGCCCCTCCCCCAAATCCTTAAATTATTTTACCAAGAATCCTTTGTATCTCTGAATGCATCTTTTGACCACATGAGATATTAATTATATTGAATTATCTTTCTCTCTTATGTCTACTAGATTCTAATTTCAATTATTCTCATTTTCATCTAAAGTACTGGATATCTTAAATTCTTCCTTTATATATAAAATTTGATTTTCAGTTGTGTCACTTCTGTTCTACGTAATTTTAAAATTAATTAATCCTGTAGTTATTTGGTCCTCAATTTATTTTCTTGGTTCTATAATATTTTCTTTTATCTCATTTTGTTTTCATAACACCATCTCATCACTGAACTCTTATTTATTAAATTCACAGTCCATTGAGTTGTTCTGCAGTTGTAGAATTATATATATATTTTTTGCCTTTTCTTTGTTTAAATATAAATTTATTTAGAATTATATATTTGTAAGGAAATTCTTTGTATTCAGTTCAGTTCAGTTCAGTTGCTCAGTGGTGTCCGACTCTTTGTGACCCCATGAACCGCAGCATGCCAGGCCTCCCTGTCCATCACCGACTCCCGGAATCCATCTAAACCCATGTCCATTGTGTCGGTGATGCCATCCAACATCTCATCCTCTGTCATCCCCTTCTCCTCTTGCCCTCAATCTTTCCCAGCATCAGGATCTTTTCAAATTAGTCAGCTCTCTGCATCAGGTGGCCAAAGTATTGGAGTTTCAGGTTCAACAAGAGTCCTTCCAATGAACACCCAGGACTCATCTCCCTTAGGATGGACTGGTTGGATCTCCTTGCAGATCTTCTGCAACACCACACTTCTTTATAGTCCAACTCTCACATCCATACATGACCATTGGAAAAACCATACCCTTGACTAGACGGACCTTTGTTGGCAAAGTAATGTCTCTGCTTTTTAATATGCTGTCTAGGTTGGTCATAACTTTCCTTCCAAGGAGCAAGCGTCTTTTAATTTCATGGCTGCAGTCACCATCCGCAGTGATTTTGGAGCCCAGAAAAATAAAGTCAGCCACTGTTTCCCCATCTATTTGCCATGAAGTGATGGGACCGGATGCCATGATCTTAGTTTTCTGAATGTTGAGCTTTAAGCCAACTTTTTCACTCTCTTCTTTTACTTTCATCAAGAGGTTCTTTAGTTCTTCTTCACTTTCTGTCACAAGGGTGGTGTCATCTGCATATCTGAGGTTATTCATATTGCTCCTGGCAATCTTGATTCCAGCTTGCGCTTCCTCCAGCCCAGTGTTTCTCATGATGTACTCTGCATATAAGTTAAATAAGCAGGGTGACAATATATAGCCTTGACATACTCCTTTTCCTATTTGGAACCAGTCTATTGTTCATGTCCAATTCTAACTGTTGCTTCCTGACCTGTATACAGATATTCACTGAGTTGTTTTTCTCAGGACAGGTTTTTGCAGTACATTTTTCTTGCTTTAATTTTTGCTGTAAGTTTGCACAGTTGGATCCATTGATTCTTTTAGTCTTATTCAGCTTTTTTTTTTTTTTTTTAAATAGTTTTATTCATTTTTAGCTATGCTGGGTCTTCCTTGCTGCACAGGCTTTTCTCTAGTTGCAGTGCATGAGTTTCTCGTTGTGGTCACTTCTCTTGTTGCAGAGCCTGGGCTCTAGAGTGCACAGGCTTCAGTAGTTGTGGCTAGTGGGCTCAGCATTTGCAGCTATCAGGCTCTAGAGAACAGGCTCAGTTGTGGGGTGCATGACTTAGTTGCTCCGCAGCATGTGGGATCTTCCCGGATCAGGGATGGAACCCATGTTTTCTGCACTGGTAGGCAGATTCTTTACCACTGAGCGACCAGGGAAGCCCATGCTTGTTTTATTTAGTGTGATATATTATAGGTGAATTCTTTTTTTTTAATGTTTATATTTATTTATTTGGCTGCACTGGGTTTTAGTTGTAACATGTGGGATCTTTTAGTTAGAGTATGTGAGGTCTTAATTGTGGCACGGGGGATCTAGTTTCCTGACCAGGGACTGAATCTGGGCCCCCAGCATTGGGAATGTAGAGTCTTAGCCACTGGACCACCAGGAAGTCCCATAGATGAATTCTTATCTTTCATCCTTTCATATTTGAGAGTGGCTATCATGTGAGTCTTGGTTATTTTGTATTCTGTGTACTTTTCTAAAGCTTCAGGGAATGATGTGCATGGGAGAGATGGAAAGGGTATAAGGAACTCACCAAGGTACGGTAGAGTCTTTGTTCGATTATTTCTCTTTCCCAAGATTCTGTTAAACATTCTTGTTTCATTCTATATACCTAAGGAGTTACCCCATTCCTATGGAAGTCTCTAGCTTCACCTTATTTCACCTGTTCATTGTTTAAGGTCAGATCTTTTATTTCTGTTAGAGTCAACCTCAGGGAAAATTGTTCATTTTCCCTGGTGCATCACTTACTCCTCAGCAGTGTTTCCACTGCTTCTCAGTCAGAAGATAAGTGTACAGATAGGTACTCAGTTTGCTTCTTTTCAGATCTGGAGCTATTAGTGAGAATTTGCAGGATCTCATTAACACATCAGTATGGCTTCTGGAGAATGCTGATAGGGTGGAGCTGAGAGCCCACTGCTATTCCTTTCTGTTCCTCATTGGAATCTTGCTTCTTTCCTTGGTCACCAATTTTTGAGCTTTATTGTGTTTAATTATCCTACTGTGTTTGCTACTGTTGAAACTCTGCCAGTTTTTAAATTTTTTAATTTATTTACTTAATGGTTGTGCTGGGTCTTCATTGCGACGAGCAGGGGCTACTCTTTGTTGTAGTGCCTAGGCTTCTCAATGTAATGGCTTCTCTTGTGGTGCACAGGCTCTAGACACACAGGCTTCAGTAATTGCAGTACTCGGTCTCAGCAGTTGTGGTGCACGGGCTTAGTTCCTTCATGGCATGTATAATCTTCTTGGACCAGGGATCGAACCTGTGTCCCCTGCATTGGCAGGTGGATTCTTATCCACTGTACCACCAGGGAAGACCCTCTGCCGGTTTTTAAATTATTTCTCACACTTGATTAGAAACTAGTAGTAGGAAGTTCTGTGGTATAATCTGAAGTAGCCACTTTAATCCACAAGTGTTTTTCTTAAGAGCTGTTTATTTATAGGTGATGTTTACTATGTTTTGGTCACCTACTATGGAACAGGCATTATGCTAACTGTTTTACATACATTTATTGGAAGGACTGATGCTGAAGCTGAAGCTCCAATACTCTGGCCATCTGATGTGAAGAGCTGACTCATTGGAAAAGACCCTGATGCTGGGAAAGACTGAAGGCAGGAGAAGGGGATGACAGAGGATGAGATGGTTGGATGGCACCACTGATTCAATGGACGTGAGTTTGAGCAAACTCCAGGAGATGGTGAAGGACAGGGAATCCTGGTGTGCTGCAGTTCACGGGGTCACAAAGAGTTGGACACGACTGAACGACTGAACAACAAATTTCCCACAGCAGCCCTATTATTATTAAACTCATTTTTACAGATGAGACAACCAAAGCTCTAATATAGAACTCTTATCCACAGGAGTAACTGGGCCAATTGAAACTAGAGTTTAACTTCATTTTCATTAAAATATATACTCTAAAATATGTCTTCTACCTCTACTGTGCTGGAGAGCAAAACAAACAGGAAAAAACACACCAACCAGTGGAAAAAACATACCAACCAGTAAGACATTTTTCTTTCCCAATTTTCCCTCTCACATTCATTTCATCCAGGCTCCAAACATTTATTAAGCATTACTATGCAGTGGCATCAGGCAGTGACGCCCACTGAGGATAGTGGGTTCTGAAGTCCAAGCTGAGGAAGTAGTCAATAAAATGCTGATTAAAGAAAATGTGACTATGTTGCCTATGTGTAGCCATTGGGATGACTACTATGAAAAACAAAACAAAACAGAAAATAATGCATGTTAATGAGAATATAGAGCAATTAGAACCCTTGTGCATGGTTGGTGGGATTGTAAAATGGAAAACAGTATGGACACTCCTCAAAAAATAAAAAACAGGAACTATCAAATAATCCAGCAATCTCACCTCTGGTATATATCCAGAAGAATTCAAAGCAGGATCTCAAAGGGATATTTGTACATCCATGTTCACTGCAGCATTATTCACAAAAGCCAAGAGGTGGAAGCAACCCAACTGTCCACTGATTGATTAACAGAGAAAATGTGATGTATATACACAATAGAATTTATGAAGCCTTGAAAAGGAAAAAAAATTCTGACACATGCTACAATGTGAATAAACCTAGAGGACATTATACTAATTAAGTGAAAGAAGCCAGTGACAAATACAAATAGTATATGATTCCACTTATAAATGGTACTTAAAGTAGTCCAATTCAGAAAAACAGAAAGTCAAATGGTGGTTACCGGGGACTGGGGAGAGGAGATAAAGGAGAGTTGTGAGTTTCAGGTTTGCAAGATGAAAACGTTTCAGAAATCTGCTTCACAACAATGTCAATGCATGTAATGCTACTGAACTGTACCCTTAAATATGGTTAAAGTGATGAATTTTATATTGTGTGTTTACCATAGTTAAAAAAAAAACCAGGAAGTTCTATAACACTGTCAGAAAGATAGCTCTGTTTCCTGTTCTCTCCACAGCCACTTGCTCTGCTCTGAAGCAGGATTTGATTCTACCTTGGCCAGAAAAGACAGGGAAAAGCTAAGCTTGTGTGGTGAAGAAAAGCCTCTATCCTACCTCATGGGAAAACATTCACATACTTTTGTCAGTTTCACACAGATTAATCTAGTTTTCATTTTGTCTTTCCCATCCACTGGGTGGTTTTATTTTGTTTTAAGACAAGGAGAACTGCCAAAAAGAAAAACCCCAGGGCTTACTTCTGTAGGATGGATCCCTTAATGATCAGCTCCTCATCCAAGTCTGCTTCATTAGCCATGAAGAGCAGCCTCTTGCCTGTGCTGTCCACTCCAACGAAGTCACGCTGCTCCACTGAATCACACACAAAAAGGAAAATCAAACAAAGCCATTGGCCATGCCTGTGTGACTAAGTCAGGGGACAGGGCACCTGCTCACAATGCTTTTGGAACCAAATACAGGAGTGAGTATTATTTAACACATACTCATCACAGTGTTTAAAACATGGGCAGTCACAATTTTTTTGTATTGCTCTAGAGGATATAATTAGGTTAGCTGGTAAACTTGAATAAAGTCTGCAGACTAAAGTATTATGCCAATGTAATTTCCTGTCTTAGGAGATTGTCCTTTTTGGGTGAGGAGTATGGGGGAAAGACACACATTGATGTGCTAAAGGCAAAGGGAATCATATCTGTAATTTATTCTCATAAATAATTCAGAAAAATAATGATTATATAATATATTGTTTATCACCAGGTATATTGAATACATAAGAGGGAAAGAGGGAGAATACTAGAGCAAATGGTAATTGGGGAATCTGGGTAAAGGATATATGCAATCTCTGTACTACCCCTATAACCCATAAATGTGAAATTATATATAAAAAATGAAAAGTTAATGAGATGATGGATATTTTAATTAGTTTGTGGTAATCATTTTATAATGTTTACATATATCAAAACATTATGCTGTTTATCTTAAATATATAATTTTTATTTGTTAAAAATAATAAGTAAATATAAAATATGAAAAGTTAAAGAAAAAGAGGGGCAATCAAGATACTGCTTAGCCAAATTAAGTGGATGAATCTCAAGTTTACTGCATGGAACAGAAGGAAAGTACAACTGCTTCTCTGCAAATAATAACCTAGGTCTGCTCACTGTGTAAATAAATGGGAATAGTGTTTAAGGACATCCACATTTAGCCAACAGTAACTATATGTGTATTATGTACTAGATTCTATGCTGTGGATGGGAGCAATGAAAGAAAATAAGGCACATATTTACTAGATGAGGAGAGTTCTCTGGCAGACGGTGATCTTATAGGCTGCCATATTATTGCTGTCTTCTGTGTCATATTTCTTTCCCCCAACAAGATTACAAATTCTAAAAAGGCAGATTTATGATTCCTTTAGATCTTCCACAACATCTAGTACAATGTTGAACACTTAATAAAATCTGCCAGTAACATCCGTACAGTATCTGTTTATAGCTTACAAAAGCATTTTCACATAAAGACAGCATAGTGTAATGATTAAGAAGAGAGCTTCTGAAGTTAGACTACTTGGGTATGAATTCCACATACTAGCTGTACATCTTTGAGCAAAATACTAAACTTCTATTCCTCAATTTCATCTGTAAGAAGGAAATATTAGTGCCGACACCTACCTCACAGGATTGTTAGGAGAACTAAATGAATTAATAGTTATCTGTAAAACTGTATTTAGTGCTTTTAACCAGAACATCAAATAAAATGTTTAAGTTTAAAAAATTAAACAAAAAACACACTCTCATTTGATCTTTACAACAATCAAAGCAATGATTTAATACCTCTTTGAAAGAGAAAAACTAAAAGTTGAGTTCTAGGAAAAATGGCCATCTCTAAAGATGAACCTGTCTACCTCCTATTGACAGACAATGGCCACTATATAACCTAATATGCTTCCCCGTTGGCTGCAGCTGCCTATACCTAAAACCAAATGTTTCACTCAAGTGTACAATGTGTTTAGTTCAGGTTCTTGAAAGCATTCATTCTTTCAAATGTTTTTGGTTAGCTCACATGCAGTGTTTTAATCTGAATAGGGAGAAACTGTCATAAAAAATTACACTTTTCTTTTTGTTACCAAGTGAACTCCAAAGAAGGAAGGATAAATAATGCCAATATGCTGCTATCAAAAGTCTACAAGCAGTAAATGCTAGAAAGGGTGTGGAGAAAAGGGAACCCTCTTACACTGTTGGTGGGAATGCAAATCTAGTAGAGCCACTGTGGAGAACAGCGTGGAGGTTCCTTAAAAAACTGGAAATAGAACTGCCACCCAGAAATCCCACTCCTGGAAATACACACCGACAAAACCAGAACTGAAAGAGACATGTGTACCCCAACATTCATCACAGCACTGTTTATGATAGCTAGGACATCCTAGATGCAACCTAGATGTCCACTGGCAGATGAATGGATAAGAAAGCTGTGGTACCTATACACAATGGAGTATTACTCAGCTATTAAAAAGAATACATTTGAGTCAGTTCTAATGAGGTAGATGAAACTGGAGCCTATTACACAGAGTGAAGTAAGTCAGAAAGAAAAATACCAATACAGTATATTAACACATATATATGGAATTTAGAAAGATGGTAATGATGACCCTATATGCAAGACAACAAAAGAGACACAAATATAAAGAACAGACTTTTGGACTCTGTGGGAGAAGGCAAGGTTGGGATGATTTTAGAGAATAGCACTGAAACATGTACATTATCATATCTGAAATAGATGACCAGTCCAAGTACAATGCATGAAACAGGGTACTCAAAGCCGGTGTACTGGGACAACCCAGAGAGATGGGATGGGGAGGAAGGTGGGGGGTGGGGTTTGGGATACGTGGACACGTACACCTGTGGCTGATTCATGTCAATGTATGGCAAAAACCACCACAATATGGTAAAGTAATTAGCCTCCAATTAAAATAAATAAACTAATTTTAAAAATTAAAAAAAAAAGAATGCCAATATGAAATTTACAGAGAATTTCAACTGAAGCTATATTTTACAGAGAATTTCAAATGCCTCAAAGCAACTGTGACATATATCAATTCATCCATTACATGGAAACTTGAGAATATAACAAAGTCTGCAAAGGTCTGATTACAAGCCAACATTTTAAAAAGAAATAACACAGAGATGTTATTTTTGGATATATTTGGAGTGCTTACCCTATCCAACTCCTCTGGCCCACAGAAACCTTGAATTACTCAATGTCCTGGGAGCAATAATTTCCAACAAATCAATTTTTCAGCTATGTTGCACTTCAGTCACATTTCCCTCACTCTTAGGCCCCCCTCCTTCTATTGGCTTCTTTGTAGCTACCATAGTAACTAGGACCTCAGAATATGATACAAATTATAGAAACTTGGACAGGTTTCTTTCTGTTCTGCATTAACAAAGTGAATTCCACCTGGGAAGCAGAGCAAGAACATCCTAAGATTGTCCATCCTAAGAGAAAGTTTACACAAATAAGGTTAAGAAGGCAGGTAAAACTACGAACTCCCATCTTAAAAAATTGTCATAACCATATCCATATATTTTTCCAGTTGTTTTTTCCTTCTGTTTCCTCTTTAGTCATTTACTTATCCATTCATTCATTCAACTAAGAAATATATTTGTGCACCACCCTGTGACAGGTCATATGTTTGGGGTGGGGAATTTCATCTCATTTTATGAGGCCAGTATGATTCTGATGCTAAAACCAGACAAAGATATGAGAAAGGAAGATTACAGGCAAATTCACTCATTATATAAATATATGAATCCTGAATAAAATATTAGCAAATAAAAAGTAACAGTGTATATTGTAGATTTAAAAGGGTTACAGATTTGTTGTAGCTCTTCCCATCAAGAAATAGAGCCTAGAATGTAAAATGGTAGCCACTGTGGAAAACAGCATGGTGGTTCCTTAAAAAATTAAAAATAGAATTACAATATGATCTAGCAATTCCACTTCTGGGTATATACCCGAAGGAATGAAAGTAAGGTCTTAAAGAGATATTTGTATACCCATGTTCATAGCAGCATTACTCAAAATAGTTAAAATGTAGAAGCAACCCAAATGTCCATCTGTGAACTAAGCAGATAAGCAAAATGCGGTATATACACATAAGAGAATATTATTCAGCTTAAAAAGGAAGGAAATCCTAAAATATGTTACCACATAGATATACTTTGAGGACACTGTACTAAGTCAAAAAAAGACAGTGACAAAAAGACAAATACTATATAAGTCTATTTATATATGGTACTTAAATTAAGGTAGCCAAAATCATACAGACAGAAAGCAGATGGCATTTGCCATGGGCTAGGAGGAGGGAGAAAATGGGGATTTATATTTAACGGCTATGAAGTTTCAGTTTTATAAGATGAGAAGAATTATGGAGAAGGGTAGAGGCGATGCTGCTCCACATTATAAATGTATTTAATGCCACTAAACTACATTTTATGTTACATGTTTTTTACCAAAGCAAAAAAGTATGAGGAAAAAAGAGTGCTGACCAGAAGGGAAAAAAAAATTAATAAGGTTAGCTCCCCATCCTTTATATCTAGGTTGGTCTAGTGACTAACTTTGACTAACAAGAGTTTGGAGAAAGTAACACAATGTAAGTTCTGATTTTTGGCCTCAAGAGATTGTGTAGCTTCTGTTATTTTCTTAGAACCTGCTGCTGCTGCCATGTGAGCAAGCCTGGGCTAGCCTCCTGTGTAAGAGACTAAATGAAAAAAGAAAGGGACTTCCCTGGTGGTCCAGTGGCTAAGACTTCACACTTCCAATGCAGGGGGGCCTGGGTTCAATCCTGGTCAGAAAATTAAATCCCATATGCTGCAACTATGAGTTCACATGCCACAACTAAGACTTGACACAACTAGATAAATAAATAATTTTTTTTTTTTTTTTAAAGAAAGAAACGTGGCTGTCCCAGCTAAAGCCCTAGACATATTAGTGGGTTCAGCTTTGGCAGGCAGGCTCAAAGAATTATAACAGCTTCCTAGCATTCATACCCTTCTGTATCCTCTCCCATTGAATATGGGCTGGCCTAGCTACTTGCTTCTATCCAGCAAGGGGAAAAAGTAATGAGATATTATATTTGTGATTAGGTTACATAAATTCATAACTTATGCTTTGCTAGAAGATTCTCACCTTGGAGAAAAGGTCCATTTAACAAATGGAGCAAGGAAGAAGGGACATCTACATGGGAAAAAAAAAAAGCCAACCTCATACCATATACAAAAGACAAATCTGTTTGGATCAAGGAATTACGTGTCAAGCATAAAACTTAAAAATTCTTAATAGAAAATCTAAGTTAACACTGTTCAGAACTTGCAGTACGGAGTTCTTCAGCAAGACATAAAAAAGAGTGAAAATTTGCCATTTGTAACAACATGTAGGGACCTGGAGGGTATTATGCTTACTTAATGAAATAAGTCAGATGAGAAAGACACACACAGTATGTTATCACTTATATGTGAAATTTTAAAAATAAAGAGAAACAGACTCACAGATATAGACAACACTAGTGGTTACCAGTGGGGAGAATGAAGATGGAGGCATAAGAGAGGTAGGGTATTAACAGGTACAAACAACCATGTATAAAATAAATAAGCTAAAAAAAATAGATTGTACAGCACAGGGAATGTAGTCAGTATTTTATAATAACTATAAATGGAATATAATCTTTAGAAACTGAATCACTATGATGTACACCTGAAACTTAGATAATATACTTTAATAAAAAAAAAAAAAAAACAGGCAAACAAAACAGAGAATTGGAGTTTAAGAGGACATTAAACATGTATGAATAAAAGTTCACTTAATTTTTTTTAAAAAAAGGAGATTAATTTGAGAAAAAAATGTCAGAACTGAGGACTTGAATTTTCAGACTGAAAAAGCCCAAGAGATCATCCAACACAAGAGATGTCATTCAACACAAGAGATGATGATTAAACACTAAGGCATATCAATGTGAAATTTTAGAAGTTTGGAAATAATAAGACTCTATAAGTTTCTAGAAAGGGAAAAAAAAGTTTCATACAAAGACTCAAGAATCACTATGCCATTGGACTTCACAGAAAAGCTAGAATATAGTGAAATAATACCTTCAAAATTTTGAGGGGTCAGGATTTCCATGAGAATTTTATATCCAGCCAAAATATCCAATAAGTATTAGAGCAGAATAAAGATGTACAAAAGCTCACAAAATTTATTTTTCACAAACCCCATCTTAGGAGGCTACCAGAGGATATATTTTTATACACACACACACAAAGGTACATTAGCTAAGAAAGAGGAAAATATGAGGCTCAAGATATGAGAATGAAGGGTGAACCTAAAAAGACAGTTCTATAGCAGAGCAACTAATCCAGAATCTAGGAGAGAGATCTTCAAGAATTTGAAATTCTGGGAATACTTAGACTGTTGGAAAGTAATTAGAGGAGGAAATTCACACAACTGGGATTAAGGCTGAATTGGTAATAAATACATAGAAAATTAGGCAAATGAAAAAAACAGGACAAATTATAGGAAAATAAAGAGAAAAATAACAACATACTACAAGGTTCTGCTGTGAATATCATTTGTAAGTTCATAGTAATGTAAACATATATTCAGTTAATCAACACTACAATATAAGCCACTATATTAGGAAGCTGAGGAGACTGGAAATTTGCACGCCTTGTGTGTAGGGGGAGAGGGTGTGGTAAAACAGAACTAAATCTTTAAGTTTCACAGTAGAAAGTAAGTAGATAATTCCTAAAACTAAAAACATCAAGACACAGCAAACAAAAGCATGTCATTTGAGATGTGGGATTAAATGTGAAAAAAAATTGGCTAAAAATGTTAAGTGGCTGCCTCCTAGTATGGTGAGGATAAACAGGATGGGGGTTGCTACTTATTATAATATACCATGAATAATTACAGTACTTTTTAAATTATGGGCATATAAAACACTGATAAAAAATTAAAATTAAATAAAAAAAAAAAGAAAGAAATGAACTAGAAAGTCCAGGCTGTGGAGTTAGAAGCCATGAGTTCAAATTCTGATTCTATCACTTAGCACTGATGTGACTTTTGAACAACTATCCACAAAGTGTTATTAGGCCATAGATGGATTATACAAGTTGGGAAAGTAACAAAACTACCTAGCCCCATTAATTTTATCTTGTGAACAAATCTTGATTATTTATGTTTCTCATATAGGGCTTAGTATAGATTTCATATATAATATGTCCTAAATTCAATGACTACATCAACATTTAATGTATTTGTTAGTCAGGGATCTGATTTCATACCAGCTACCCCTTCTGTACCTAAGTAAATCACTCGCCTCCTCCTTTTCAAATATTATGCCTTGAAACACATTTCCCTGTAACTGAAACATTAAATTGCCCCCTGTATTTTGTACATGTTCCTGCTATTGTACCTGTCACACCATGACATACAATTTCTACTATATTTGAACTTATTTCTCTACACTGATTCCTTAATCACAAGAATTTCAGTTTTGAGTATACAGGGGTTTCAATCACTTCTGTTGGACATGATTAGGGGGAAAAAAGGGTTGGGGCAGAAAGAATGAGATTGAGAAGAGAAAAAAAGATAAATCAGACGCCTAAACAGGAGTAGAAGTTTGCTTGTTGAAGTAGAGCTTTGAGAGAAATAAAGGAAGCTGAAGCAAAAGAAATACAGACTCAGAACTGCCTGCCAACATGTATTAATATAGAGGGAGCTAAGCTGACTGAGAGGTGACAACCAAGTGACAGCTTTCATTTGTGAGA
Organism: Bison bison bison; assembly: GCF_000754665.1. Lineage (NCBI taxonomy): Eukaryota > Metazoa > Chordata > Mammalia > Artiodactyla > Bovidae > Bison > Bison bison. The sequence goes on from NW_011494828.1 coordinate 949,096, forward strand.
TTCTGAAGCACCCTGATATATATTGATCTTGTTTGGACCCAGGTAAAGAACCTGCCTGCCAATGCAGGAGACATAAAAGACAAGGGTTCAATCCCTGGGTCAGAAAGATCCCCTGGAGAAAGGCATGGCAACCCATTCCAGTATTCTTGCCTGGAAAATCCCTTGGACAGAGGATCCTGGCAGGCTACAGTCCATGGGGTTGCAAACATCTGAATACGACTGAAATGACTTAACACAGTCTGGACCAAAGCTATCCATTATTCTGAGAACTAGGAAAGAGTTTGAGAAATACTACAGTGAACTGGGTAAGTTAAATAACAGTTTCCTACAACATTTTCCATTTCAAACATTCCAAGAGACACAGGAACTGTAGAGATAATAGTCAATAATTTGTATCATAAAACCATAATTTTAATAGCATTAAACAGTTGAACAGAGGAATGCCCAGGAAAAAAAGCCTCTTAGTAAACATGTTATCTGTGATGAAGCAAAATAAATACAATATGTTTTCACTGAAATTGAGAGAGAAGGAAACCTTGAATTTTCTAAGCAAGGATGGTGAATGGAAATCTTTATACAACTGGTTGGTTGAATTCATATTGTGAAACCCGGATATAGATGACCAACTATGCTGTTTCAAGAAGTAGATTGCCTGATTTATAGACATCTCATTTAATTCTCACACAAAAATCCTCAAAGGATTCAGTCTCACTTTATAGATAATGAAAATGAAGTTCAGGTTAGTTAGATAATTTGTCCAAGACTGCACAGTTTTTGAGCACTGAAGCCCACTCAGTCTGAATTCCAGAACCTGTGCATTTAACAACCAAACTACAGCAGCAGCTGTTTAATTTAAAAATCTTGGAAACATTTCTAAACACAAATTAATAGGCAATGGGAATTCCCTGGTGATCAAGTATTTAGGACTCTACGCTTCTTCTGCAGGGGCTTAGGTTCGATCCCTGGTCAGGGAACTACGATTAAATTAAAAAAAAAAAAAAAAGGCAATGTAGTGTCAGTATATTGTATATTGCTGAAACTCAGACTCTTATAATACGCATTCATGAACCCAACTACAGCTTAGACTCAAATTTTTAGGACTTAAACATCTAGGGCTTGAATATACTTCCTCTTACCTTGAGGGCAATAGAGATATCTTTATAGGCAGGCCCCTCAACCATTCAGTAGTATCTACTGACTGGTCACCATGGGCCATAACTCAGCCAGATGTGGGGATAAACCAAACAAAACAGACATGACTCCTATTCTCATGGAGCTTATAGTTCAATAGAGGAGAGAGTAAGTACAAGAGTAGGGCTGCCATATGTAGGCAAATAGGGGTTGAATTAGAGGGTCAAGGAAGGCCTCTCTTAGCAGATAACTTGAAGTTAAGTTGGATTTAGAGTGCATGTGTTTCAGGTAAGGGGAGAGTATTTCTGGCAGAGAACATCACATGTAAAGGCTTGCAGTATGAATAATAAGCTCCAAAAATCCAAACATAAATTAATTTGATCCTGCCCTCCTCAGTATCTTTAGTTCCTAAAAATCTGAGAAGGAAGTGGCAACAGGAAGAAAGATGGCTCCTGAAACATCTAGCCATTAGCCATTCTCCCATAAGCCAGTAAGAACACTGTTTGGGAAACTTGGATCTAACGGATCCAGACTATTAAACAATATCTGAGAAAGAGAGGACCACTGGCTGTTCTGGCACATAAGAGCAGTCAAGAGGCAGACCAAACATACAATCTGAGAAATTTATGATTCTTAAAAAAAAATGCTTATCATTGAAATGCATAGCATTCCATGGTAAGAATTTAAAACTTAGTCCTCAAATACAACAAAATATAGATACTGAGGAGTTCAAAATTTCATGTAAAGAATGAAAAAATCTAAAATACAAATCTGATTATGACATTCTCTTATTTAAAATTCCTCAAGTACATCCCTACTGTTTCAGGGATAAAGTTCAAACTCATTAGTCTAATCCCTGTATTCTCTCCAGTACCATTTCCAGCTTCCCTGCCCTCCGTACTCAGAATCTAACCATATAGCAAGTTACCAGTGAACATCATACTTTTTCAAAAACAGAAGAGCCACCTTAAAGAAAACTTCCAATAACCATGTTGTTACGATTTAAGCATCAATTTTTAAATGGACAAATAGTTAATTTAAAATAAAATTATGAAAAGCTACTCATCTATAATGATAATTAAGACATAAAAGCTAATATACAATGTACAAAAAAGTTATAATACCAAGAAGAGTAACTATAGTAAGGTATTTGATTTTTTTACATTGTTATAAGCAGATTTTTTTAGATTGTTATAATAAGATTTTAAAAAAAGAAAACAATAATATTTGTAAAATATACATATGTTGATAAAGTCTGACAATACACTTGCTTCTATCTAGTAGGTAGAAAAGGATGAATACAAGGAATTGTAAGCAAACCAGAGCTCACAAAAGTAGAAATTACGTCAAGAACCAAAGGACTGATCCACGTGGGAAGTATACATAATAAGGTACAAAGAGGATTCAACAATTAATCTGTATCAGTGATTGCTTTAATACAAAAAGTACCTAGAAAGAAGTTTCAATGCTATAGTTCAAAATAATAAATTAACCAAATGTTCTGAAAAAGAGAGCTAAAAGTATAAACTACATTACTAAAATCCTATGAATGAACATTCTAGGTGGCTCTATTAATAATAATCAGATACTAATAAACCATACATAGCTTCTAATAATTGTAACAGACCATGTCAATATATAATTACAGGACAATGGGTTATATAATGCTGGCTAAGAAAAATCTAAAGGACACATCATTCCAGTGGGAAAAAGCATATTATAGGAAAAACTAAAACCTATATTAAAAAGTATGATCTCACAAAGTGTTTTGGTCATAAGTTCAGTTATTAAAAGTAGCCCAGTCATAATATGAATGACTCAGCTGAAATACTCTGGGAAAAGCAGTCATGAACTATGCCTTAACTAAAAATCAACAATAAACCAAAAGCCCAAATTCTATAACCCTGGCTGGAGTAGAGTATTATTCCTTTTCTTTTGGATCTGGTAAGATTACTATAACTCTCTGAAAATTAAAAAAATAACCCACTACTGGAATCCGGGGAAATATCAAGATATTTTGTCATCCCAAGACAAAACATGGTTAATGACTGTTTTGTTTACTGGCTATTTAGGGTTCATGGTGGCTCAGCTGGTAAAGAATCCATCTGCAATGTGAGAGATGGTTCAATTCCTGGGTTCAAAGAACCCTTTGAGAAGGGAAAGGCTACCCACTCCAGTATTCTGGCCTGGAGAATTCCATGAACTGTATAGTCCATGGGGCTGCAAAGAGTCAGACACGACTGAGCAACTTTCAGGGTCACTGGAGTATTCAAAAGAATCAACCATTCTAGAGGTGCCTCTGTACCTGTGCGAACATGGCGCTGTGCGCGGTGCGGAGGTTGCTGGCCGCAGTCGGCAGCCTGCGCGCCATCTCGGCACCCAGCGGGCCCTGCTCGCCGCGGCCCTGGGGACTGCGGGCAGGTGCCGTCCGGGCGCTGCGCACCGGCCCTGCTCTGCTGTCGGTACGGAAATTCACAGAAAAACACGAATGGATAACAACAGAAAATGGTGTTGGAACAGTGGGAATCAGCAATTTTGCACAGGAAGCTTTGGGAGATGTTTACTGTAGTCTGCCTGAAGTTGGAACACAGTTGAACAAACAAGAGGAGTTTGGTGCTTTGGAAAGTGTGAAAGCTGCTAGTGAACTCTAGTCACCTCTATCAGGAGAAGTAACTGAAATTAATAAAGCTCTAGCAGAAAATCCAGGACTTGTCAACAAGTCTTGTTATGAAGATGGTTGGCTGATCAAGATGACATTCAGTAACCCTTCAGAACTAGATGAACTAATGAGTGAAGAAGCATATGAGAAATACATAAAATCTATTGAGGAGTGAAAATGGAACCCCTAAATAAACTACTTTGAAACAACTTAAAAAAAAAAGAATCAACCATTCTAAATGTGCAATAGTAATCTTAATTGCTTAAAGATATCTAACTTGTCATCGGATTTTAATTATTTTTTAAAAAGTGATTTTAAATTAATTTTTTTATTTCTTAGGTATATGCATTCAGTTACACAATGCAAACAGTTTTGAGTGCTCCTCTCTGTAGACAAAAGCCTCTTGGATAATACATAATCAATAGCTATAAGCTTCTTTAAATCAGGGACTGTGTCTTATTTGACTTTATGTCATCCACCCCTAGCACAGTGCCTGCAGCACAGTCAGTTTTCAATAAATATTTCTTTTTAAGTGAAAGCATGTATGATAATTATAAGAAGTTGACAAAGAAATAAATCAAATTCCACCCTCCTTACCTGCTTTTTTTTTCCCCTTTTGACCTGGAACTGGTTCTAAGCTTTCTTGACCTTTTCTCATTAACATGGCAAGCGATGCATCATGAGCTCTGAATAGGTCCACAACCTCATGTAAGGCAACATCTGTTATCAGATCACAGCTCAGGACCAGTACATCTGTCTGTCAAAGGAGAAGAGGAAAAGTCAGTATCACAAGGGACAAAGGATCACACAAAATCATCACAGGATAAACTCACAATGTCTCAGAAGCACACACAAACTGGACACTTGTCCTTAAACCTTTTTCACAGTGATGGAGTAGGTAAAATAAATAGGTTGTTCTAGCTGAACTGTGTTGGGGGAGGGTTTGGAAATCCCACCTCCCCTTTGTGTGTGCCTTACTGCTGCTGTCCCTGAGGCACCTCTGGAATCCTGGGCTCTAAGGAAGAGAGTATGAAAACCATCACACTGTCTATTTCTGTGTATGGAGTTAATGATCTTAAAATTTTTATGTCTCTTTACAGTTTAAAAGGTGCTTTCACACAGTCTGATGATCCAATAAGATTGTGAAATACTTTATTTTAAAGCAGTCACTTTGCTATAATACTAGGAAATAAATAACAGGATGAATATATTATAATGTGCCCCTCTTTGGGAAAACAGTCAAGCTAATAAACCATTATACTACAACTTTAGGTATGTATAAAAGCATCCATTTAATCCTCATAACAATACAAATTCTGCTATTTTAAAAAGTCTGAAAAACACTGGACTACATTATTTAGGTTAAAGAACAAAGTGAATATCTAGAGAAATTTTTGTAAGTGGCTCCAACTTTTCTAAAATTTTAATTTAAAATCAAGATTCTTGCTTTGGGGGAAAATAGACAATTTCAACTTACATTCTAGGAAAAAGAATCACACTTGCTCAGAAAGTGAGACTCAACCATCAGAATGCCTTATCTTACTGCCTGTAATTTCTTATTCCAAATATAGAATCTGTACTAGGACCATCATTTCTTTTTCTACATAAAATTCATTATTTATAACCTAAACAATTCCTTTTGAAGGCTTCAGGTTTAAGAAGTTCAAATTTGGATTTTTTTTTTTTTTCCTACTCTTCTACTTATTAAGGCTCTCCTAGTTCTTTCTGGATCTTAACTGAGCTTAAAAAAAAAAAAAAAGTTCCTATAAACATCTTCTTTTTAGGAAAAAAAATTCCTAAGCCTGCAACTCACCATCCAGGAACCGTCAAACATTAACAAATCAGCCCACATACATGCAAGCTAAGGAAGAAATGGCCTGCAGAATCCCACTTCTTGTTAACAGTACTTAGAAAGGCAGGAAGCATGGGCCATTACTAAAGACATGTCACTAGAGCCGCAGAGAAGTTACCCCATTTCATTACAATGAAAATGACAGTTTGTTGAAGAAAAAAAATCCTTTCTATTTTCCTAAGTTTCTCTAATAAGATGACTGGTTTCTGCAAGCTGACTGTTCCACAATAAATTATTAACTGTACTCCAAAGTGAAGAAAACGACCCCAATGCAGATGCTTCTGAAGTGGTGACAATGCTGTCTTAGAAAATAAATGCTGTTATCATTCAATATCTGCAGAAAATAAATCTGTCAGCATAACGAATGCCAAACAAGTCCTGCATAATTGTGAACAGTCTGCAGCCTCATTTTTCTCTCTGCTTTTAGATGACTTTTTGCTAAGCTGAATGCGAAATCCCCAAGGAGCACAAGAAACAGAGCCCTCCTCCTAGTGTCTGGTTGCCATCTGTTCTCAGTGTGAAATGAAAGGATTCAGTCTGAAAGGGCAGAACCTGGGATACAGATGGAGGTGCTATTCTGTCAGGCCCTCTTCCTGCCTGTTCCCAAAGAATGCACCACTCTCACTGAGACCAAACACATTCCTGTTCTCTTTGCAACTGCATTTCCAGAGGAAAAGTCTTTGCTGACTGATCAATGTACTTTGTTTCCAAGGCTAGAAATCCTGGAAGAAGAAACTAAAGTCTAAAAGGAAAATGAAATCATCCTTATATCTTTTTAATACTGTTTATTTTTGTTTAATAAAAGTTATAATTGTAAGAAAATAAATGACTATTGTTTTAATTTTTATTCTAAAAATGTAAAGGCCATTCTAGAAATGCAAATGTTCTTCTACTAACTGGAACCCACAGAGAGAAAGTGGAAAAACTCTTAAAAGAGCCAGAAGTATTTCTGATCACGTGTGACCACAAACCATGAATAAACATAGACTGTTTGGACTGTGAAGCAACTGTATATCTGAAATGCAATTAACTTGAAAGTTCCTGGGAGACATCAACCCTCAGTTGCCTTGTGTTCTTTTCTAACATCAGAGTATGCATCATCTGTAGAGACCAACTGGCATCTCCACAGACCTCCCTATTCACTATCCTAACAGTCCTCAGTAAGCTTTACCGAAGCCTGCTCCTGTAACGGAACAAGGGCAACGTCAAGGGTGAAAAGCACAGTTCTTAAAGGACAGTAAATGCGTGCATTTTTGACCAAGTGGAAACATACAAGGTCTTCAAGGGAAGGTAGAAGATAGCACTTTAGTGTTCAAGATACCCCAGAATTCAAACTTGAACTGCTGCCGATTAGTCTTGGCTAAAGCAAACAAATAGAGCTTAGAAAACCAATTACAAAGCCATGGCAAAGTCCAGAAATCTGTCATTATAAGAACATTTCAATCAAGCCAAAACCACTGAGTAAAACTAGAAGAAAAAAATAAAACCGGATGTATGTGTGTGTGGTGGTAATGGTAGGGTAGGAGGAGGGAAGAGCTACTGGGAATAGCCTCTTTTCTTTTCCTGGCAGCTGTTCCATGATAGATTGTTATAAGTAACACAATCTGGCAAACAATTTCCTACAGCAAGGAGAAAGAAAAACACACTTACTCCCCTGGGAAAAAACTGTCAGGGTAAGGTAACTACCATGCTTTTACCCACTCAGCACTTCCACAAACAATGACTATGACCCAAATCACCACCCAATACCCACCCCTGCCAATAAGGAATTAATGAATTCAGCTATTTGGTACGACTGTGAATTGTCACAATTTACATTTTTCTGTGTGGTCCAATCTCAATCCAGTCTCCAAGAGTAGTTTGGTGCTTTAATAATTCAGTTCAGTTCACTCGCTCAGTCATGTCTGAGTCTTTGCAACCCCATGGACTGCAACATGCCAGGCTTCCTTGTTCATCACCACCTTTTGGAGCTTGCTCAAACATGTCCATCGAGTCCGGCGGTGCCATCCAACTATCTCATCTTCTGTCGCCCCCTTCTCCTCCTGCCTTCAATCTTTAATAATTACCCATGAATAGAAAGCTCAGAGATAAATCCACGCACTTATGGACACTTTATCTTTGACAAAGGAGGCAAGAATATACAATGGATTAAAGACAATCTCTTTAACAAGTGGTGCTGGGAAAACTGGTCAACCACTTGTAAAAGAATGAAACTAGAACACTTTCTAACACCATACAAAAAAATAAACTCAAAATGGATTAAAGATCTAAACATAAGACCAGAAACTATAAAACTCCTAAAGGAGAATAGGCAAAACACTCTCCGACATAAATCACAGCAGGATCCTCTATGACCCACCTCCCAGAATATTGGAAATCAAAGCAAAAATAAACAAATGGGACCTAATTAAACTTAAAAGCTTCTGCACAACAAAGGAAACTATAAGCAAGGTGAAAAGACAACCTTCAGAATGGGAGAAAATAGCAAATGAAGCAACTGACAAACAACTAATCTTAAAAATATACAAGCAACTCCTACAGCTCAATTCCAGAAAATAAATGACCCAATCAAAAAATGGGCCAAAGAACTAAATAGACATTTCTCCAAAGAAGACATACAGATGGCTAACAAACACATGAAAAGATGCTCAACATCACTCATTATCAGAGAAATGCAAATCAAAACCACTATGAGGTACCATTTCACGCCAGTCAGAATGGCTGCGATCTAAAAGTCTACAAGCAATAAATGCTGGAGAGGGTGTGGAGAAAAGGGAACCCTCTTACACTGTTGGTGGGAATGCAAACTAGTACAGCCACTATGGAGAACAGTGTGGAGACTCCTTAAA
>NW_011494828.1:957686-964845 GCF_000754665.1 Bison bison bison
AATGCAAACTAGTACAGCCACTATGGAGAACAGTGTGGAGACTCCTTAAAAAACTGGAAATAGAACTGCCTTATGACCCAGCAATTCCACTACTGGGCATACACACTGAGGAAACCAGAATTGAAAGAGACACGTGTACCCCAATGTTCATCGCAGCACTGTTTATAATAGCCAGGACATGGAAGCAACCTAGATGTCTATCAGCAGATGAATGGATAAGAAAGCTGTGGTACATATACACAATGGAGTATTACTTAGCCATTATAAAGAATACATTTGAATCAGTTCTAATGAGGTGGATGAAACTGGAGCCTATTATACAGAGTGAAGTAAGCCAGAAAGAAAAACACCAATACAGTATACTAATGCATATATATGGAATTTAGAAAGATGGTAACAATAACCCAACGAGACAGCAAAAGAGACACTGATGTATAGAACAGTCTTTTGGACTCTCTGGGAGAGGGAGAGGGTGGGATGATTTGGGAGAATGGCATTGAAACATGTATAGTATCATATATGAAACAAGTCGCCAGTCCAGGTTCGACGCACGATACTGGATGCTTGGGGCTAGTGCACTGGAACGATCCAGAGGGATGGTATGGGGAGGGAGGAGGGAGGAGGGTTCAGGATGGGGAACACGTGTATACCTGTGGTGGATTCATGTTGATATATGGCAAAACCAATACAATATTGTAAAGTTAAAAAATAAAAAATAATTATCCATGGCTAACTGGAAAGTTATGACCAACCTAGATAGCATATTCAAAAGCAGAGACATTACTTTATCTAGTCAAGGCTATGGTTTTTCCTGTGGTCATGTATGGATGTGAGAGTCGGACTGTGAAGAAGGCTGAGCGCCGAAGAATTGATGCTTTTGAACTGTGGTGTTGGAAAAGACTCTTGAGAGTCCCTTGGACTGCAAGGAGATCCAACTAGTCCATTCTGAAGGAGATCAGCCCTGGGATTTCTTTGGAAGGAATGATGCTAAAGCTGAAACTCCAGTGCCACCTCATGCGAAGAGTTGACTCATTGGAAAAGACTCTGATGCTGCGAGGGATTGGGGGCAGGAGGAGAAGGGGACGACAGAGGATGAGATGGCTGGATGGCATCACTGACTCGATGGACATGAGTCTGAGTGAACTCCGGGAGTTGGTGATGGACAGGGAGGCCTGGCGTGCTGCGATTCATGGGGTCGCAAAGAGTCGGACACAACTGAGCGACTGATCTGATCTGATCTGACAGTCACCGTCTGCAGTGACTTTAGAGCCCAAGAAAATAAGAACTAGAGATTCTAATATTTTCCTCTGAGACTCTATCCTGCACACCCTCTGGCTCTGAGAACACTCTATTTTGGAGATCATCGCTCTACAGGATTAAGTTCAAATTCCTTAGCATGACATTAAGGGTCTTCAAAATGTGACTCCACCTACCTAATTAGCCAGCCTCTCTCCCACAATCCACCCTTCACATAGTTAATGTTAATCTGCTACAGTAAACTGCCAAGAATGCATTCCCAATTCTCTCTTTCCACCGCATCAAGATTCAGGTCTTACCATAGTTACTGGAAAACAAAGAGTCAATATATTGTCTCATCTAGAGATGAAGTCTTTTCTGATCCATTACTGACCTTAAATCACTAAGCTGTTTTTTTCTCCATCTAGACTTTGATCTTCATAAGGAGCTCTTATATCTTTGTATCCTCAGAATTCAATCTGCTATAGCAAACAAAAGCATCAGTAAATACTGGCAATCTTCTTGTTACCTCCTTCTCCTTGTTTAAACTGACTCAAAGATTAGAACATCCAATTTTAGATGTTTAGAAACAGCATACTTTCTGACAGAGCTGACTGTCCTGTGTAGAACTTGTGACTATTTGGAGTTAAGGCAGGGATCACAGAGGTAACTTGGCAGCCTCCTGAAGCAATGAGGTAGGAGACGAATCTGCTGCTTCCAAAGAAAAGGCAGAGATGTCTGAAAGCAAAGAAATCAGATGCCATTGTCCTGGACAGCATGGCTAGAGGGTGATATGCCAGATTTATAATTTTAAAATGCAGGTTCAACATTTACAGTTATAATATTTTTAGCTCATTCACCTTTCTACAATAAGTTTTCCTCTTCAGGTTAAGAACAAACAGAAGAATTCTACTCATCTTTCCTATGCGAAGCTAAAAACTAACTGAGAATGTGTTAATTTCTGTTAAATGAGTTCTACATAAAAATGCTGATTACATCTCTTTCAGGATTTAGATATCTACAATTTAATTTTAATCTCCAAATGTACTGATATTAATAGAGAAATAACAAAGGCTTTTTATTCTCTCAAATCAAACTTTTACTTTGAAATAATTTATTATTCTGAATTTATAATAAATAACTTCATTCTTTTTCTTTGTGTCAGACACACATATGCCACAGGATAAATGTATCACTGCCCCATTTCAAGACCACAGAGTATGCTCTTACAATTACATTATGTATTTTCTGCCTGTAACTTGAATATTAATTTTACCCTGAAGTATATGACATAGAAATAGTGTCCAGTTTACTTAGAAACCTAAAAGTTTGGAAGAAGATCAGCAGAGGGTTATGAAAGAGGGGCATTTATAACAACATGAGAAACAAACAACTATCAAGTTTAAACAAACAACAAAAAAAAGAAACTAAAATCAGAATTTTATCATCCCCAAAAAGTAACTTCTAAGATTAGACATGTTTATTTTTCCTATTAATTACACATGTGACTTTGAATAAGTCATTCCCTCTTTGAGCCTCAGTTTCCTCATTTATAAGATAAAAGCCTGCACCAACTTTAAAGCCCTTCGTGGCACAAAACTCTATGATTACCAGGGTCAAGCTATTATCAATTCTTTATCTAGACCCATGTTCTGGGTTCAGTGGCATTAATAATAGTGGCGACCTTAAAGTTCACTTTGGGAATCTTCATGAAAGATTAAATCATGTTAAGTGTAATTTTGAGGCTAACCAAATTTAATTAAACTTGAATTCTTTCTGTACAACATGGGGAATACAATAAATACTTATAGTAACTATAGAGTATAACCTTTAAAAACTGTGAATCACTATGTGTGTTGTGTGTTCAGTCGTTAGGTTGTGTCCCACTCTTTGAGACCCCATGGACTGCAGCACAAGAGATTTCCCTGTCTTGCGCTATCTCCTGGAGTTTGCTCAAATTCATATCCATTGCGGTGGTGATGCTATCTAACCAACTGTATGCCTATAACCTATACAATATTTATATCAATTGAAATATACTCAATTAAAATAAAAAACTTGAATTAATTCCAAAGTAATAATCCATGTATGGCAATTCTCAGTTAATCAGAGAAGTCAATTAGGCACAAAAATCCATAACAAGCTAACCATTCTGGTTAAAGAGATGTTACCATCCAAGTTCATTCATTAAAACATGTATCTCGGAAAACCTTTTTAGCAACAGCCTGACAAATCACATACTTTTAGAATTCTGATCCATAAAGATTCCAGTTTGGAAACTAATGACAGTCTACCTGCTACCATCATCAGTTCAGTTGGTTTTCTAAGGCTATGGTATCTCTAAGTTGATGGCAAAAACAAGTAACTTAAAATTGGACAGCATTTTACCATTTACAAAGCTTTTCCATATATTTCATTTAATTCTAAATTCACATAATTCTAAAATATCAAAATAGTTAAACTCATTTTATAGACAAAAAGTAGGCTCAGAAATACTATGTGATCTGCCCCTTTGCCATCATATTGCCTTCCAAAATACACACACACACACACCAAAAATAGATGTGGTGCTAAATGAATCTATTTCTTTATACATACCTATGTTACATTTAAATTCGGTCAGGCATCTTGCTACTTAACACTAAATCACAGTTGATAAAAAAAACTAGAAGATAGGTTAAATTACAAGATACTTGAAAACTGTAAAGTACTGTATGATTGTAAGACTTTGCTTTTATTGAAATTAAGAAATCTGTGGTCATTTTGTAATGTATAAAAATATCAAATCATTATGTCGTACAACATGAAACTAATATAATACTGTAAGTCAATTAATGATACTTAAATAAAAAATTAATAAATTGCTCATAATAATGACCTCCAAATCATAGGATGTAAATAATACCACTGTCACTGTTCAGGCCACATTTCTGAACATAACATTTTGAAAGAGACTGACAAATCAGAGACATCAAAGGAAGTTACAGGGATGCTGATGGGTCTGAAAATCATGAGACCTAGCAATCCTTAAACAGAAGAAGAGAAGAACTTAGGGATCCCTCATGCCACATGTTGGGGCCAAAAAAACAAAACACAACAAGAGGAGCGCTGATGAGTTCAACATTACCGAAAATGTTCTAATATCTAGAACCTCATGAGAAATACCCATTGGAGGTTTTCAAACAAAGCCTAGCATAATCTCCATGGGAAATAGTCATGAAACGATTCTTGTGAAGGGTAAAAGATTAGATTAGATGTCTTTATAAACCTTTTCTAATTCTAAGGTCCTAACAGTCTATCACTCATAATTATAAAAGCACCAAAGGAATTTTTAGGACGTTTTCCCTGTTCTTCATACTGTCCTCCAACCAAAGAGGAGGGAGGACAGTATGAAGGACTGCCCAGAGGGGAGTAGGCAAACTCCTTACACATTACCATTTGCAGGTTGTTTCTCTCACTCCATTACCCCAGTTCATGACATGAAGCAAATGACAACAGACAAAATCATATATTCCTCCATGTTGCAGCTATGGAACTCCCTTGTCACCTCTTCTTCTTTAGATATTGTGAAAGTTTTAAAGTAAAGATGATACATTGAAAAGGCACAACTATAATTTCCTTTCTCAAAATATCAATGAAATAGTAACAAGATTTTTTAAATGGGCACAACCACACAAAAACAGGAAAATGGGAGAGGAGACAACATTGGAAAAAATGACTCAAGTCAGTTGTAGGAAAACTGAGAAGCAACTCAGTTTATACCAGACTCCCCAAAGGGCTCAGAAACTGATATGAGTATATAGCTAGAAAGGGAGAAGTTAAAATTAAACAGGTCCTTTGAAAGATCCCTCTTGTCTATTCTGCAACCCAACTACTGCATGGGTCTCACCATGGCAGATGGCTGAAGAGAATAAAATAGAGGATATCTGGACTGGGGTAGCATAATCACAACTGGCAGTAGGGAGAGGGGATGTACCTTACAGAAAAGGAGGGATTTAAAAAAAAATGCATACAGGATTCCTAGACACTCAATTCCCCTCCCTGCCTCAACCCCAGTCCTGACCCTCATGTCTTCACCTTTCAGGCAGCAGAATTTAATAGTTCTCTCTGGGAAATTTGACTAGTCTAAGAGGAAAAAACCTAAAGATACAAATATAAGAGATTCTCCTGAAACACCCCAACCACATTACCATATTACCCTACAGTGAAGCTCACAGTTAACATGCCCCATCCACACACAAAACTTGAGAAAAAGATAAAGAAATAGAAGATATAAGAGAACAGATAAGAAAATTAAGAGTACCAGTCTAAGAGATCCATTATCAGAATAGTAGGTTTCCAGAAAAAAACAGGAAAAAAAACCAGATAAGAATCATCAATAAAATGATTTTTTAAAGGTCCCCTAAACTGAAGGACCAGTTTCTTTGCCAAGAAAATGCACTGGTCATAACAAACACCCTCTTCCAACAACACAAGAGAAGACTCTATACATGGACATCACCAGATGGTCAACACCGAAATCAGATTGATTATATTCTTTGCAGCCAAAGATGGAGAAGCTCTATACAGTCAGCAAAAACAAGACCAGGAGCGGACTGTGGCTCAGACCATGAACTCCTTATTGCCAAATTCAGACTTAAATTGAAGAAAGTAGGGAAAACTACTAGACCATTCAGATATGACCTAAATCAAATCCCTTATGATTATACAGTGGAAGTAAGAAATAGATTTAAGGGCCTAGATTTGATAGACAGAGTGTCTGATGAACTATGGAATGAGGTTCATGACATTGTACAGGAGACAGGGATCAAGACCATCCCCATGGAAAAGAAATGCAAAAAAGCAAAATGGCTATCCGGGGAGGCCTTACAAATAGCTGTGAAAAGAAGAGAAGTGAAAAGCAAAGGAGAAGAGGAAATATATAAGCATTTGAATGCAGAGTTCCAAAGAATAGCAAGAAGAGATAAGAAAGCCTTCTTCAGCGATCAATGCAAAGAAATAGAGGAAAACAACAGAATGGGAAAGACTAGGGATCTCTTCAAGAAAATCAGAGATAACAAAGGAACATTTCATGCAAAGATGGGCTTGATACAGGACAGAAATGGTATGGACCTAACAGAAGCAGAAGATATTAAGAAGAGGTGGCAAGAATACACAGAAGAACTGTACAAAAAATATCTTCACAACCCAGATAATCATGATGGTGTGATCACTGACTTAGAGCCAGACATCCTGGAATGTGAAGTCAAGTGGGCCTTAGAAAGCATCACTATCAACAAAGCTAGTGGAGGTGATAGAATTCCAGTTGAGCTATTCCAAATCCTGAAAGATGATGCTGTGAAAGTGCTGCACTCAATATGCCAGCGAATTTGGAAAACTCAGCAGTGGCCACAGGACTGGAAAAGGTCAGTTTTCATTCCAATCCCAAAGAAAGGCAATGCCAAAGAATGCTCAAACTACTGCACAATTGCACTCATCTCACACGCTGGTAAAGTAATGCTCAAAATTCTCCAAGCCAGGCTTTAGCAATATGTGAACCGTGAACTTCCTGATGTTCAAGCTGGTTTTAGAAAAGGCAGAGGAACCAGACATCAAATTGCCAACATCCGCTGGATCATGGAAAAAGCAAGAGAGTTCCAGAAAAACATCTATTTCTGCTTTCTTGACCATGCCAAAGCCTTTGACTGTGTGGATCACAATAAACTGTGGAAAATTCTGAAAGAGATGGGAATACCAGACCACCTGACCTGCCTCTTGAGAAATCTGTATGCAGGTCAGGAAGCAACAATTAGAACTGGACATGGAACAACAGACTGGTTCCAAATAGGAAAAGGAGTACGTCAAGGCTGTATATTGTCACCCTGCTTATTTAACTTCTATGCAGAGTACATCATGAGAAACGCTGGACTGAAGAAACACAAGC
>NW_011494828.1:964980-972623 GCF_000754665.1 Bison bison bison
TGGGCTCCAAAATCACTGCAGATGGTGATTGCAGCCATGAAATTAAAAGATGCTTACTCCTTGGAAGGAAAGTTATGACCAATCTAGATAGCATATTCAAAAGTGGAGACATTACTTTGCCAACAAAGGTCCATCTAGTCAAGGTTATGGTTTTTCCAGTGGTCATGTATGGATGTAAGAGTTGTACTGTGAAGAAGGCTGAGCACCGAAGAATTGATGCTTTTGAACTGTGGTGTTGGAGAAGACTCTTGAGAGTCCCTTGGACTGCAAGGAGATCCAACCAGTCCATTCTGAAGGAGATCAGCCCTGGGACTTCTTTGGAAGGAATGATGCTAAAGCTGAAACTCCAGTACTTTGGCCACCTCATGCAAAGAGTTGACTCATTGGAAAAGACTCTGATGCTGGGAGGGATTGGGGGCAAGAGGAGAAGGGGACGACAGAGGATGAGATGGCTAGATGGCATCACTGACTCGATGGATGTGAGTCTCAGTGAACTCTAGGAGTTGGTGATGGACAGGGAGGCCTGGCGTGCTGCGATTCATGGGGTTGCAAAGAGTCAGACATGACTGAGCAACTGATCTGATCTGAAACTGAAGGGCATGAAAATCCAAGTTGAACAGTTCACTGACAGGAGGGCTCACCTGGAAAAAACAGATTCACATGAAAGTACATCATCATGAAATTTCAGAACATTCAGGACAAAGAGAAGATGATACAAATTTCCAGAGAAAAAGGTGATCAGATTTAAAAGGTTAGTAATTATAAAACTTTAGGACTTAACAACACTGGAAGGTAAAGACAATGGATCAAAGTCTTCAAAATTCGTAAGGATCAGCTTTTCAACTGAGAATTCTATACCTTGTCAAACTATCAATCAAGTATGAGGGTAGAATAAAGAGATTTTTCAGGCAGGCCAAGTCTCAAAAAAATTAGTTCCAAAACAAATTTTGTCAGGAAGTGCTAGTAAGTTTTTCAGAAAACAAGGGGAGTACACCAAGAAAAAAGAAAATAAGGATTCCAGGAAACTGAAGAAAAGAGGCAAAGTAAATTCTCATGATGATGAAGGAAGATGACAGAGTGACAGCTGAGCAGCAGGCATGGAAGGCAATCTCTGCTACTCTCGGAGAGACTTCTTTAGGAAGATGAAATTGATAGAATGGTGAAGGAGTCTAAATATCTTAGATGGTTAGACAACTAGTAAAAAGGTTGGGGTTAATCAGTAAGTGCATAGAAGGACTTCCTTGGTGGTCCAGCAGTTAAGACTCTGCACTCCCAGAGCAGGGGGAATGGGTCTGATCCCTGGTCAGGGAAGATCCAGCATGCCCCATGGTGTGGCAAAAGAAAGTTCATAGAAAATAAAGCTTGGGAAAGGACAAGCTATGATAATTACCCTGCAAGCAAAAAAAAAAAAATGGTGTGGTAAAGGAAAAAAAAATGTAGATGACAAGGCTCAACAGTATACATGGTCAAACTACACAGTCAAATAAACACTAAATATTTATCTTCTAAAATTACAATATAACTATATTGTTGTTGTTGTTTAGTCTCTAAGTCACGTCTGAATCTTTTGTGACCCCATGGACTATAGCCTGCCAGGTTCCTCTGCCCATGGGATTTCCCAGGCAAGAATACTGGAGTGGGTTGCCATTTCCTTCTGCAGGGATCTTTCTGACCCAGGGATTTAACCCACGCTTCCTGCGTTGGCAAGCGGTTTCTTTACCACCGAGCCACTAGGGAAGCCCATAACTATATTAGAAGGAGCAAAATCCTCATGCTTCATAATAGGGAGTCAATAAGTAGTGTCTATAACCGAAAGTAACAATTTAAGCATGTTATTTAGAGATACACGGGTGAATACCAAAATAAGTAGCTAAAAGAGGAGGATGTGATTACCTTTATGGAAAAGGCTATGAGAAGAGGGAGGCAGGGCACTAATATTTTTAGGAACAAACTCTGAGCTAGAAATACTAAGTATTTTTTTGAAAGACTTTAAAACTATCTTCTTTTCATTCCTTCTTTTATCACCTCAGTAAAATGTCAACATCCTCATTGTTAGGGTTCCTTGACCTCATTTTTGATTATTTTTTTCTCCACTTCACTCAACCATTTTGTCATACTCTATTCCTTGGCATTACCAATAATTGCACTATCTCTAACGTCTCATTTTAAAATATCCTATTAATTCAAAAAACATACACATATTGAATCCCTAATGTGGCCAGGTGTATTGCTTTCCTACTTTCATTAGATACCTTTCTCTGAAAGAAGAGAGGTGAGCAAGATGCCAACCCTACCCACCAGAAGCTCACAATCCAGTGGGGAAGGGAGTCATGTAACCCAAATTAAAGTACTGTATGGTAAGTACTGTAATGTGGGTACCAACAGTGTTCTGGGTTAGACTTTTTTTTTTTACTACATGTTTTACTACAGAAAGAAGTCAAACATGAAGACTACTAAAGTCAGGTGATGAGAGGTAGCAAAGGTTCTGGATTCCACATGGTACCCACATGTATTATGCAATGTGAAAATTTAATATGCTCTTAAGTTTGTTTTTTTTTTTTACAGTAAAGTTTTCATAAAATTTGTTTTGAAGTTAATAGTCCTCATTCTTTTTTCAAATTAATTTTTATTGGAGTGCAGCTGCTTTACAATGTTGTGTAATTTCTGCTATATAGCAAAGTGAATCAGCTATACATATACATATATCCTCTTTTTTGGATTTCCTTTGGAAGTCTGTATTCTTTTCACTATGCCACCCTACCCCTCCAATAAAATAAAATAATCCTCCCTCTGGGATAACTTGCTTGGGATAGAGGCCTAGCAATGTCAGTAAACTTAAGGCTTGGTGGGAACTTACAGATGTAAATAAAGTGAACACCAAGCAGCCAGTGTTATGATCCCTCTGGTCTACAATCACTGAATCTCATCCACTCACACTTAGGCTCACATAAACATCTGTGTCTATATTAAGGGAGTAAGAAGCTTGTTCCAAATGTTTACGAAGAGCTTACCTCTGTCTGTTATTCATTAACAAATACTGAACATCTTCTCTGGGCCTCTCTGTGAGGTCCAGATATGGTTCTTATTCCACAGTCTAGTGAAGGGAGATGATGCTATAACAGATAATGTAAATTCTCTATGTGATTATAGAAAAATGGCAGCTAATCCAGTCTTAGAAATAGAAAGCTAGGGAAAGCTTGTTGGAAAGGATGATACCTAAGGTAAGAGCTGAAAAAAGGTTGGGTAGCTATAGGCTACTTCAAATGAACTCTGGTCATGCTGACAGAATGCTTACTGACTTCCCACAGATTGTACAAATGGGTCCATTTCACTGGTCAGGCTATGGTTACCGTATGATTCAGAGCAGGATAGGTGGTCCTACCAAGAGTTTCAAAAAACCTAAGCCATGTGGGCTACTTGTCACCCAAGGTATTGAGAGCTTATGATGACAGCCTGGGCTTTCTATCATAATCCTAATTATCACAGTTCCCTCCTACCCTACAGCCCTCATTCCATGAAAGTTTCCCAGTAGAAGGAAAGAGACTCAAAGGAATCAAGCTCACACAGAACTTGCAAGTTTTTTCTGGCTACTGAATGTCGTACAGAGCTGCAAAATCCTATCCTATAGATCAGAGTTCCAACAAGGATAAGATGAAAACATTTCAAGCTTGTGAATACATATACTAGATTACTACAGTCAAAAGAAAAGCTCCATCGAGATTTCCCAGAGTAGGGGTGGGGAATGGGAAAAAATGTTCAAAAATTTTCTCAATTAACTTTTTAACTTGTTTCTGTCATAACTCCTGGGCTTTTCACTATGCCACCAGTAGGTTCAGCAAAGGCATATTCGGGATATACTAAGGCCCTCCCAGGCAACCTCAGCCCACCAAAGCAGTCATAAGAAGGAAAGTTGCCACTTAAAAGTCTTCAGGCAAGTTGGGGCCAGTTCTCAGATGTTACCCTGACCAAATTGTACTCATTCTTTTCAAGAAGATAAAAATCTGCCAAAAACAAATCCCTGGGCAAAATGAAAGGTTTCAGGAAAGAATGACAGAGATTTATAATTTGATACAGACATCAAACACTCAACTGAAAACAACTTGCGCTTAGCTTTCTGAACATCTAAAAATAGCACATACGCTCAATCTTTCTAATAAGTTGTCTCTCCAATGGGGATTTCATCAGCATAGTTTGTTCTTTGTTGTAGCATGCTAGGTGTTTCATAAGACATATAACAATAGTTCTTTTTCGACATCAAAGGACTTAAATAACTAAACCTCTAACTAGTGTGTTGGTATTATTATCCCTATTTTCTTGGTCATGAAACTGAGGCAGAGGGTAAATGAGGCTTTCCTGAGGCCACAGAAAGATTCCTGTCTAGATTAAATAGAAAATTATCAGCTCCACAATCTCTAAATTAAAGGAAGCCATGAGATCTGCAATATAAGTGCTTTAACCACAGGTTATAGAACGCCACTGTGGATTTAGTCTGCTGAGGCCTCTCAAATATACTTCACTAACCTGTTCTCAAAACATGTACCTAAGGAATGGTAGCATTGTTTCTAAAGCACAAAAATGGCACCAAAGCCTAATTACTTCAGTCCGAGGAGCATCTAATGTAAGTCAGGCTCAATGTCCAAGGACTCAGCCAGCTTTGCTTTATGTGGTGATCACAGACTGAATCCTTACTTCCTGCACAAGAGACAGTGCTCCTCCTGCACAAGAAGAGCCAGGCTTCTTGCTCATATGGCTCTAAACAGGACAGAAAATTTCCCTGGGTCTCCCTCCACTTTAGAAAGATATCAAGGAACAAAAAGCAGCACTCTTGGAAGACAACATAGTTCCCTGAGTCTCAGTAGGAGATTTGCTAATTTTTAATGTTTTACATAAACATATTTAAGAGTTCTACACTAAATCGCATATTTTAGAAGAGTTCTATATATAAAAATAACTATCAACCACAAAGAAGAGGAAAATATAATTCTGAAAAATACCAGACCACTGAACTTGTTCTAAAGCCAAAGTCTAAAGTAGACTTTTGGACTACATGATAAAGTAAAAAAAGCATGGGCATCTGAAATGTACAAATGCATCTCAAAATCCAGGACTGGGTTCTACCTCTGGCTCAGCATCTAACCAGGGATGGGATTTGGAGCAGGTTATTTAAGCTCTCTGAGTATGAGGTTTCTCAACTGCAGAACAGAGTAATACCATCTACCTATCAAGGTGGCTGTAGGGATCAGAAACACAGGCCAGACACACACAGTAAATATGAAAGATTTCCCTTGCAATCTTCAGAGAAAATGTTCTAGGTAACTCCACAGAAAATGAAACTTACATCCTGATATTTAGCCAATAAATTAACTCCCTACTTTAGAGTAGTCTCTAAGAACAGAAGTAAATTAATTAATTTCTCAAATGTACTCATTTATAAAGCTTTAGCCAATTTAATTATCCCTAAAAGTGCTCAACTGGCTGTAGAGAGAGATCTTGTGTGAATAATCAGCTGTTAATACAAAGCAGGTTGCTGTTGCTTCTCACTTTCATCTTTTATCTGCTTTTCTGTTCTCTTCCAAATTGTTCAACTTAAAAAAAAAGAGATCAAATTAACCTTTAATGGATATAATTCAGGCTGCCATCCAGAAAGAGTGAAAAAGCTGGCTTAAAACTCAACATTCAAAAAGCTAAGATCATGACATCCAGTCCCATCACTTCATGGCAAACAGAAGGGGGAAAACTGGAAACAGTGACATATTTTATCTTTTGGGGCTCCAAAATTAATACGGACAGTAACTGCAGCCATGAAATTAAAAGATGTTTGCTCCTTGGAAGGAAAGCTATGACAAATCTAGACAGAATATTTTAAAAGCTGAGACATCACCTTGCCAACAAAGATCTGTATAGTCAAAGCTATGGTTTTTCCAGTAGTCATGTACAGACATGACAGCTGGACCATCAAGAAGGGCCAAACACCAAAGAACTGATGCTTTTGAATTGTGGTGCAGTCCCTTGAACAGCAAGATCAAATCAGTCAATCCTAAAGGAAATCAACCCTGAATATTCATTGGAAAGACTGATACTGAAGCTGAAGCTCCAATACTTTGGCCATCTGATGCAAAGAGCATCAGATGGAAAAGACCCTGATGGAAAGACTGAAGGCAGGAGGAGAAGGGGGTGACAGAGGATGAGATGATTGTATAGTATGACTGGCTCTATGGACATGAGTATGAGAAAACTCTGAGATACAGTGAAGGACAAGGAAGTCTGGTGCTGTAGTCCGTGGGTCACAGAGTCAGACATGACTTAGTGACTGAACAACAGCAACCCAGAAAGAAAAAAAGAGTACCAATTAAGTTATTTAATTGATATGTTTTATTTTTTAGTACATCTCAAAAAAACATAGACTTGAGTATAAGTTTTAAAGGTATATATGCTCAACACTGGGTGAGGCCTTCAGATTACACAACTTGGAGGTAGAAATACCCTTCATATCTCAGCTTTGTAGTAATTCCTCAAGAAAATCTACCAATATTTTCATGTTTTTTTCTGGAGCTATTCTAGCTCCTTCATACTAGTAACATCTACCTTTCCTCATCTCCACACCATCACAAATTCCTATTCTTCCTACAAGAATCAATTAGAAAGTGTCAATATGCTATGCTATGCTAAGTCGCTTCAGTCGTGTCCAACTCTGTGGGACCCCATAGATGGCAGCCCACCAGGCTCCCCCGTCCCTGGGATTCTCCAGGCAAGAACACTGGAGTGGGTTGCTATTTCCTTTTCCAAGTAGTTTCCTCTAGAGGGCGCACAGTACTGTAACTCTGTGCTCAGTTGCCCAGTCGTGTCTGCTTGTTTGGGAACCCAGGGACTATAGCCTGTCAGGCTTCTCTGCCCATGGGATTTCCCTGGAAAGAATACTGGAGTGAGTTGCCGTTTCCTCCTCCAGGGGGTCTTCCAGACCCAGGGATCAAACTTGCGTCTCCTGAATCTCCTGCACTGGCAAGCGGATTCTTTACCACTGAGCCACCTGGGAATCCCACCATGTTCCTAACCCACTCCAGTACTGCACTCTCAAATAAAAATTCAATTTCCGAGGAGATAAGTGCCATCTGACTGTACCCAGCAGACATGATCCTATTAATCCCTCAATTACTCAATGCACTCAGGAGAAGGCAATGGCAACCCACTCCAGTACTCTTGCCTGGCAAATCCCATGGACAGAGAAGCCTGGTAGGCTACAGTCCATGGGGTTGCTAGGAGTCGGACACGACTAAGAGACTTCACTTTCACTTTTCACTTTCATGCATTGGAGAGGGAAATGGCAACCCACTCCAGTATTCTTGTCTGGAGGATCCCAGGGACAGGGGAGCCTGGTGGGCTGCCGTTTATGGGGTCACACAGAGTCGGACACGACTGAAGTGACTTAGCAGTAGACTTTGGCACCTAATGTACAGTCTTTCTTTCCACCTGAAGTGTAGGAAAGTTATTCAACCTCTATGAGCCCTACTTTCCTCACCTGTAAAATGGGAACAAAGATTCAGCTTATATATACACGTATATATATAAAATATTCTGAAGATTTATTTATATATATAAATAATATTCTTAAGATGTATTTATATATAAATTCAGTTTATATATAT
>NW_011494828.1:972723-981365 GCF_000754665.1 Bison bison bison
TCAGATTCTTTTCCATTATAGGCTATTACAAGATCTTGAAAAAAATGTAAAAACAAAAAATATGATTCATGAAAAGTACACTTAGATATAAGGGGTCTTTTGTGGTTCCATATGAATTTTAGGATTTTTTTTCAATTTCTGTAAACAATGTTACTAGATCTTTGACAGTGATGGCATTGAATCTGTAGGCTGCTTTGGTTAGTGTGGACACTTTAACGATATTAATTTTTCTAATTCATATATATGGGATATCTTTGCAAAAAAGAACAAAAGAAAAAATGGAGATAAAGAGAACATACCTCAGAATGCAGTTGGAGGATTAAATTAAATCATGCATATTAAGTGTATAGCATGGAGGCTTCTGGTGTTGGAAATCTCATGGGCTAGGAACCCCAAAACTGTTACAAATACCTAAAAATTATGGATAAGGCACTAACAAAAAATTACTCCAAATGTATTCAAACTTATGAGAAAGAATAGGAAAATACCAAGTGCCAGAATTGAAGAAGAAAATGAAAACTATGTTGAAAATTTTGCTGTTATTGCTGAGTTGCTAAGGTGTGTCCAACTCTTGAGACTCCATGGACTGTTGCCTGCCAGGCTCCTCTGTCCATGGGATTTCCTAGGCAAGAATACTGGAGTGGGCTGCCATTTCCTTCACCAGGGGATGTTCCTGATCCAAGGATCAAACCCACGTCTCCTGCATTGGCAGGCAGGTTCTTTACCACTGAGCCACCAGTTACACTGGGCAAAAGATGTAGCTTGAAGCTGGTATGAAAGCATGAAAGCTGGGAGTCTGAACTGAGATTCTGCATAAATGGGACCTCAGTGAAAGGGTAAATTTGGAGGAAAAAAATCTACCTGTAGCACAGGGAGTCATCAAGGACGTTTGTCTGTTTGGTCCTGGGACAAAAAATTCTGAGAGAATATTATTTCTAACCTAGAATTCTATGCAAAGATAAGTTATCATTCAAGAGTAAGGATGGAATAAAATTTTTAAACATGCACTTCTCAAAATATTTACCTTTCATGCTCTCTTTAAAAAGCCAATAAGGACTGTGTTCCTTTGAAATGGGAGAGTAAACCAAGAAAGAATAAAATGTGAGATATAGGAACCAGGGTATCCAACACAGGAGAGAAAAGGGGATTCACAGAATGATAGTGAAAAGAAGTCCCAGGATGACAGATCTGTAGCAGGCTAGAGCAATGAGTAGAAATTGCAAGAGAGAATAGATGGCTTCCAGGAGGACAGTCTCAAAAGAAAAAAAAAATGATGGACAGAATACCTAAAGTGTTTAAACAAATTGACATCTTTTCATTCCTTTTAAAGGACCTGAGGATGAATTAGTGATAGAAACAAAAAACTAAGCAACTTTAAAAGGGAGGCAATTAATAACTCTAAGAAAAACAAATCATTGTATTAAAAAAAAGGAACTTGGAACAGTTGACAGAACTTCTGGAAGAGTTGATAGAACTTTTCTTCTTTATCTTGATATATACCTTCCATATCTATATCTTTATCAAAACTCAGTATACAACACTCACACTACTATATCTAAGATAACCAACATGGACCTATGGTGTAGCACAGGGAACTCTACTCAATATTCTATGATAACCTATATGGGGCAGGGGGGAGTCTGAAGGGGAATGGATATATGTATGTGTGTAACTGGGTCACTTATTTGTATGCCTGAAGCTAACACAACATTGTGGATCAACTATACTCCAATAAAATTAAAAAAAAAAAAACTTGGTATACCAAAAAAGGTAATTTTATGTATGTAATTTATACTTCCATAAACCTGATTTAAAAAAAAAAATCAAACTGTACTTTTAAAATGGGTATATTTTATTGTATACAAATTATAACTCAATAAAGTTGATTTTTTAAAAAGGGAAATATAGGGACTTTCCTGGTGGTTTAGTGGCTAAGAGTTGGTGATCCCAATGCAGGAGACTTGGGTTTGATCCCTGGTTAGGGAACTAGATACCACATGCTACAACTAAAGGTCCTGTATGCTGCAACTAAGACCCAAAGCAGCCAAATAAATAAATGTTTAAAAAAAAAGGGGGGGGGGAATGTAACACTAGTACACTATATAACTCAGCTGTAAATAAGTCCCTCATAATTGATTTAATAAAAATTTTGATGCTACTTTATTTGGAGATTAAGAAAGGGGGAGCTTATGTACATTGGAGAAGGGCAGACAAGGTGCTAAATGAGTCAAATCCTTACTTTCCATAGTGCATTACAATAGATAATATCTAAAACTTAAAGAAAACAGTACTATAAATATGGTACTTAGAAATTTTGAGGGCATTATCAGAAGGAAAAAAAGAAGAGCTGAAAGCAGTTGCTTCTGAAGAGTAAGAATAATAAACAAGGAAGGACAGTGCAGGAGACCCTTGTTATTTACTCTAAGTCTTGTAACTATTTGACTCTTTAAATTATATATATATATATGTATATTATTTGCATATACAATATATATACTAACACAAAGATAGCATGAAAACATAATCTAGGAACAAACCTAAAAAAGGTAAATAAGATTTTTATGAAGAAAATTATAAAACTTTATTGGGATATGTTTTAAAAGACTAAAATAAATGGAGAAATTCTAAGTGAATTAGAGCCTCAAATGTAAGAAGCAAGATTAAACTTTTATATGAAATTTTAAGAAAATCTCTTTTAAGATGTTAAAATAGGGAATAATTTCTAAAGCAAAAACCAGAAATCACAAACCATAAAAGAAAAACTGAAAAATCAATTTCAATAAAATTTAAAAGCTTCTATTTCTCCTAGAGCCCAGATTATAGTCCATAAACATGTTCCACAAAAAGAAACCATTTGAGCTGTTTCTTTAACCACTTTATTAAGACTGACATCATAGTCAAAATCAAGGCTTTTAAAAGAAATATCTGATTTCATTTCTGAATATAAAGTAATATGAAGTAAACACATGAAGTATTATTGTCAAAAAAAGTTGACACTGAATCTAATTAAATTTAGATCCAAACTCCAGTTTACAAGAAAATACTGAAAAAGAGAAGGAAGTTAGCCAATGTTCACTGCAGCATATATACAACTGCCAAGATATGTAAACAACCTGTGTCCATGGACAAATGAATGGATAAAGACAATGTGGTATATGCATACAATGGAATATTATTCAGCCATTAAAAATAGTGAAATCTTGGCATTTGCAACAACATGGATGGAACTTAAAGGCATATGCTAACTAAAATAAGTCAAACAGAGAAAGACAAACACCATATAATCTCACCTACACATGGAATCTAAAAACAAATAAACAACAACAAAGCCAAGTTCATAGTTACAAAGAATAGACTAGTAGTTGCCAGAGGTCAGCGGTGGGAGGTAAGCGAAATAGGCAAAGGGAGCTAAAAGGTACAAACTTCTAGTTATAAAATAAGTAAGTCATGGAGATGCAATGTACAACTTGGTGACTATAGTTAATGATACTGTATTGTCCCAGGTGGCGCTAGTGGTAAAGAATCTGCCTGCCAATGCAGAAGACATAAGAGATGCGGGTTCAATCCCCAGGTCAGGAAGATCCCAAGGAAGAGGGCATGGCAACGGTCACTCCAGTATTCTTGCCTGGAGAATTCCATGGACAGAGGAGCCTGGAGGGCTACAGTCCATAGGAGTGCAAAAAGTCAGACACAACTGAGCACGCCCACAAAGGAAGGGAAAGGCCATGTACATATCTGAATTTTTTGTTCTTTAGTGTACAGGTAAGTTGAAAATATTAATACATCTGTTTGCAGTCACCAGAAATAGTAGGACAAAGTTTTTTCAGACATAGGTAAGACTGAATCCTTCGTCAGTCTGATAAATATGAAATACTACTATGAAGAAAATACAAAATCTAAGTACTTTTATATTATCAGCACCAGTTATAAAAATGGAGCTCACTCACCCAGGGCCTGGGAGAATGAATGAGCCAATAATCTCTTTTGATAAGTCACAGAAAGAGGTTTGGGCAGCTGAAATAAAAAGTGATAAGCCAGTAAATCAGTGAAATTGTATGATGAGATAAGGCAAAATGAAGTAGAAAAGAATGCCACAAGGATAAAACCAAATGAAATATGTTGAAAGAATACAACATAGCTGATATGACGTCCACCTCCAATAATCTATAAGAATATACATTTAGCAAATGCAATGCAAATGACAAAGATGGTAAATTAAAATGGTAAAATACATTTTAAACAAAGAAGCCAAATAAAGCTAATATACTACTGTGGTCTTTCTCTGAGAAAAGCAGAAACCACATGGGATAACCTCACAGTAAAATTTGAGGAACTCAATCTGTAGGAAGTGGGTAAAAATAAAAGAACCAAAAGCTAATAAACTCAAAACTCAAAGGTAATATTCTTATCTACCAAAAATCTTATTGAAAAAGAATCAATGTTTAGGAAGTCGCCTTTTAGGCTTCCCTGGTGGCTCAGATGGTAAAGCATCTGCCTGGAATGCGGGAGACCCGGGTTCAATCCCTGGGTTGGGAAGATCCCCTGGAGAAGGAAATGATAACCCACTCCAGTACTCTTGTCTGGAAAATTCCATGGACGGAGGAGCCTGGTAGGCTACAGTCCATGGGGTTGGTTGCAAAGAGTCAGAAACGACTGAGTGACTTCACTTTTTCACTTCTTTCTTGTGGGCAAAAGGGAAGAGAAATAAATTGGCTCAAAGAAGCACTGCTTTTAAACCACAGCACAGCTGGAGGTTGTTACTTTCTCCTTTAAGGAGCTACGTGTCATCCCTTAGCAAACAACTGCCTCCTCAGGCTGTCTCAACTCTTCAACTGTTTATATGTATTTCCATTGCGCTTCCTACAAGTTCACGTTGATTCCAATCAGACAGTTCTGAATTTTGGCTCAAGTTTGACTTTGTTCTTAATGGTTATTCAGGAGGCTACTTATGTTCCTCCACAGGTCAGTTCTGTTGCCTTCTACTCCAGGTGAGAATGCAAGCTGACGTGACAAAGCCAGGATTTCAGGAGTCACTGGTACAAGAGAAACCAAGCAGAGATAGCAAAGAGAGCAGAGACCTGCTAGTCAAAGTCACAACTTAAGAAAGCTCAGAGGTAGGAGCATAGGTAAAGGATGCTGTGTAAGTGATGTGGAAACAGGAGTAAGGAAGGAAAAGAAATGAGATCGTGAAGAATGAGTTAACAGAGAAGGCAATGGCACCCCACTCCAGTACTCTCGCCTGGAAAATCCCATGGACGGAGGAGCCTGGTAGACTGCAGTCCATGGGGTCGTGCAGAGTAGGACACAACTGAGCGACTTCCCTTTCACTTTTCACTTTCGTACATTGGAGAAGGAAATGGCAACCCACTCCAGTGTTCTTGCCTAGAGAATCTCAGGGACGGGGGAGCCTGGTGGGCTGCCGTCTATGGGGTTGCACAGAGTCGGACATGACTGAAGCGACTCAGCAGCAGCAGCAGCATGAGTTAATGAGGATTCTGATCTCAGGGATGAGGAGAAGCCCTAAAATAAGAAGTGATCAAAACCATAAGAAGAGGTAGTGGCTTGGGAATAAAATGTCCTTTTGGCAGTTACTTTACTCTTTACCTCATGCCCTCTAGTAATAGTTGCCCCTAAGCCTCTATGGGTTATAGGAACTTATTTGCATGGAACTCCCAGGATCTCCAGTTCCAGACTAGGGCAAAAATAGCATTTCTAAGATCTACAGATTAGGGAGTAGAGAGTCTAGTTTATATCTCCATACTAAACTTTTAGACAGTAACTAAAACAGCTCTTGGGAAGACCACTAAACACCCTAAGCTTCTTGGTAAACCTGGCATCTAACCCTGTGAAAGAACACAGTTCTCTTCTCATTATCCTAGAGAAATCCTCCATTTCTTCCCTAAATAAGAAACTGTACTCAAGGAAGCCACACAGCCAACATGATAGTATTAGAGATCTCCCTTCTGATCAGAAGCACCAAAATCTACTTGTATGAAAGCACAGAAAGACAAAAGAAGGCCAAAAAGTAAAAGGAAATGTCTATATACACTAAACTTCTGGAAGCCCTGGCCAGGGAAATAAGACAATAGAAAGAAATGAAAGGCATTAAGATTAAAAAGGAAGATGTAATACTGTTTTTATTTGCAAGCAACATGCTGTATATAGACAATCTTAAAGAATCTATAATTTAAGAAAGTTAAGGGGTAAAAGGCTAATACATAAAATCCAGCTGTGTGGCTATATACAAGTAATAAACAATTAGAAAATAGAATGAAAAGTACTAGTTACAATATTATCAAACTGATGAAATAGGAATAAAATTACTGAAAGATGCTCGAAATATCTATACTGAAAATAATTTAAAAAAACACTACTGAGAGAAATTACAGGCAATCTAAATGAGTAGATGTCCAAGGATTCAATATTAAGATGTCAATTCTCCCCCAAAATGACCAAAAGATTCAGTGCAATGCCAATCAAAATCCCAGAAAGCGTTTTTCTGGCTAAAAACTGGCAAACTAATTCTAAAATTTATGTGGAAATGCAAAGGACTTAGAATAATCAAGGCAATCTTAAGGAAAAGGAACAAAGTTGGCAGATTTATAGTACCTGATTTCAATACCAACTTTATAAAGTTAAGATAATCAAGACTTTATTAAATGTAGTACGGAAGGAGACAAGACAAACAGACCAATGGAACAAAGAAGAGAGAAGAGAAATAGCACACACATCATCAGTCAGCTGATTTTCAACTAAGGCACCAGAGCAACTCAATGGGGAAAGCAAAGTCTTTTTAACAAATGATGCAAGAACAACTGAATATTCATACAGAAAAAAGTAAACCTTTATTCCTATAACACTTTTAGATGTAAACACAAAAGAATATCTTTTTATGCTTAGGGTAAGCAAAGATTTCTTAGGATACAAAAAACACCAACCACAGGGGACTCTGCTGGCAGTTCAGTGGCTAAGACTCCATGCTTCCACTGCAGGGGGCACAGGTTCAACTCCTGGTTGGGGAACTAAGATCCAGCATGCCTCGTGGTATGGCAAAAAAAAAAAAAAAAAAAAGTACTAACCATAAAAGAAAAAATCGGTAATTTGGATTTCATCAACATTTAAGACTTTTGGCCATCAAAGTCACCATTAAGAATATAAAAAGGCAAGCCAGAGACTGGCAGAAAATATTCACAACACATATCTGACAAAAGGCTTGTATCTATAATATACAAAGAATTTCTATAATCTATAATAAAAACTGAAAAAAAAAGGCAAATGTCTTGAATAGACATTCCATGAAGATAAACAAATGGTCAATAATCACATGAAAATGTGATCAGCATCATTATTATCAGGGACATGCAAATTAAAACCGCAATGAGATAGTGTTACGTAATACCCACTAGAATGGTTAAAATTAAAAAGATTGACAGTACCAAGTGTTGATGAAGATGTGAAGCAAATGCAATTCTTATACACTGCTGACAGAAGTATAAAATGTACAACAACCACTTAGAAAACTATCTGGCATTTCTCAATACAGTATATTCTACAAACTATAATGTAATTTTTTTCAAACTGTAATATTTTTACAAAAAGATCTGAAGAACAATGTTCATAACAGCTTTATTCATAATATCTAAAATTTTGAAACAATGCAAATGACCATCAACAGAAAAATGGGTAAATAGTGGTATTCTTATTCAATGGAATACTACTCAGCAATAAATAAGAACAAACTAGTTATACTAGTAATAATATGAATTTGAAAAATACTATGTTGAACAAAAGAAACCAAAATAAAATTATATGATTTCATTTATATATAGTTCATGAACAAGCAAAATTAACATATGGTGACAGAAATCAGAACAGCAGTTGACTTTAAAGGTGGGGGATTAACTAAAGTGAAGCACAAAGGAACTGTGAGAGGTGATGGAAATGTTCTAGATTTGGATAATGATAACCTAGTGGCTCAGATGGTAAAGAATCTACCTGCAATGTGGGAGACCTGGGTTTGATCCCTGGATTGGGAAGATCCCCTGGAGGAGTGCATGGCAACCCACTCCAGTATTCTTGCCTGGAGAATCCCCATGGACAGAGGATCCTGGCAGACTACAGTCCCATGGGGTCACAAAGAGTTGAACACGTTGAGCAACCGAGCCACAGCACAATCTGAGTGTATATAACTGTCAAAACTCATCAAACTATATACTCAATATCTATTTTACTGTATATAAACATAAAATACATTTATACACAGTAAATGGGCACTGTGTATACACATACCCTGGTGGCTCAGTGGTAAAAGAATCTGCCTGCCAATGCAGGAGACTCAAGAGATGAGGGTTTGATTCCTGGGTGGGGAAGATGCCCTGGAGTAGGAAATGGCATTCTTGCCTGCATTCTTGCCTGGACAAGAATAAAAAACTGGCTACAATCTACAGGGTTGCAAAGAGTTGGACTCAACTGAGCATGCATGCAAAGGAAGGGAAAGGCCATGTAAATATCTGCATTAATTTTTTGCTCTTTGGTGCACAGATAGGCAGAAAGTATTAATATATCTGTTTTCAATCACCAGAAATAGTAGGAGAAATTTTGCTCCCCAACTCAAACAAGATGGCAACATTATCAGAATGAAT
>NW_011494828.1:981465-1006970 GCF_000754665.1 Bison bison bison
AATGAATTTTTTCCAAAGGACATCAATTTTAGAATAGTCAACAGTGGATCTTTCTCAGTTTATGTGCCACAAACCATGGGGGAGACTGCATCCTCATATCCGTAGGCTCGCAATATAATTTTTTTTTAATTTTTATTTACTTGCTATATCATTTTTAAAATAATTTTATTTATTATTTATTTATTTTTGGCTGTGCTGGGTCTTCATTGCTACACGGTCTTTTCTCTAGTTGCAGCAAGCGGGGGCTACTCTCTAGTTGAGGTACTCAGGCTTCTCATCGTGGTGACTTCTCTTGCTGTGGAGCATGGGCTCTAGTGCGTGGGGGCTTCAGCAGCTGTGATACGTGGGCTCAGTAGTTGCAGTTCCCAGACTCTCGAGCACAGGCTCAACGATGTGGCGCCTGGGCTTAGTTACCCTGAGGCATGTGGAATCTTCCCAGATCAGAGATCAAACCTGTGTTTCCTGCATTGGAAGGCAGATTCTTTACCACTGAGCCACCAGGGAAGCCCATTCATGTTAGTTGCTTAATTAAAGGAGACTAAACTTCCAAATACTATCATGTGAAGGAGCCGAAATTTTTTTAAGTTTCTTCCTATTTCTTTCCACTCAATCTCTCATCTGCAGAGTCAGTTGGTGGTCTGATTTCTATTACTATACATGAAAATGAAAGTGAAAGTTGCTCAGTCATGTCCAACTCTTTTGACACCCCATGGACTATACAGTCCGTGGAATCTCCAGGCCAGAATACTGGAGTGGGTATCCTTTCCCTTCTCCAGGGGATCTTCCCAACCCAAGGATCGAACCCAGGTCTCCTACATTGCAGGCAGATTCTTTACCAGCTGAGCCACCAGGGAAGCCCCTACTATACATAAGTTTTGCTTATTCATGAACTTTATATAAATGGAATCTTCTGAAGTACATTAGAAATGTATCTTTTTTATAAAGATGTAGTATGACTGAAAAATACTGGAAACTAGTGACTGTGACAACTGAGTGTCTAAATCTTTACTAGTAACCAAACTAAACAGCAGCTGAAACATGGGCAACAAAATATGGGGTACTAGAATATATTTTTTAAAACACATTGTAAACTGCAATGCATTGGGAAAACAAGATGATATTTATTTTCAACAAATAAACAAAAAAAATCAATAAATAGTTTTTCACCTTAAGTTTCTGATATATGTGGCGCAGAGAATCTGCAGTTCCCATGTCAGCTTCATCAGGAATACACACGATATCTAGCTTCATTTTCATCTTGTTGAAGTCTGCACACAAAGCCTTTTGGACATCCTTGGTTGTAATGACAATGACTTCTATAGCATGAAAAAAAAGGAAGGAATAGTGCAAAAACTCTCATTCATTTAGACCGTGGTTACACTACTTCAATTAGATTTGGTCTGTTTCTAGATTTAGTAATGACAGCTAATATTATTGAGATTTTGCAACATACTTTACATGCATCTTCTCAATTAATTCTTACAGAAAATTATTTAAAAATTGTAAAATTCCTCCATTTTACAAATGAGGAAACTTGGACTAAAAGATATGAAGTGACTTTGTTCAGGGTACATAAAACCAGTAAGCAAGAGATCTAAGATAAAACATGTTAATATATTAAACACTACTTCTTCCTGACATAAAGAATGCAAAAGAGCACTTATTAAACCATATACCAATGAGATTCTATTCTATTCTAGTTTTAATTTTTGGTCACACCATGCTGCATGTGGGATCTTAGTTCTCCTGACCAGGGATTGAACCTGTGTCCCCTGCATTGGAGGCATGGAGTCTTAACTACTGGACCACCAGGGAAATCCTGGGATCACATTTTAAAACTTCATTCACTACAAAGAGAGAGCTATCACCACTTCCCATCAGATGGCTATTAGTGTTTCACTGATGATCATAATGAATCCAGTAACAGACAATTTCCATGTAATAGATGCCTTCACCTTATCCATATAGCCATCAATTAACAAAAACTTGGGGTTCTGTCATAGATCTTTGGCAGGGTAATGTAATCCACTGCAATATAACATGTGTTGCAGATATTTGAAGATTAGATTTTAGCATCTCTAAAGTGTAACAATTTCTATATGTGTTTCATGATAGTGCTCAATTACCTCTCCCTTTCACTATAATCATTCTTTCTTTCACTTTCTTCTTTTCTTTCTTCCTTCCTTCTTTCTTCCTTTTCCCACTTAGCTTTCTTTCAGTCATTAACTCACTCATTCAACCAACAAATACAATTATATTTAATATGTAAATTCAGGCACTGAGAATTCAGAAATGAACTAAACATGGCTCCTATTCTTAAGAAACGTAACATGAAATTTTAGACATGAAAATGGTTAAGGAAGGCTTCATGGAAGGGATGGCTTTTGAGGCAGGCCATGATGAACTCAAGTCCAATTTAGTATATACCGTACATAAAATGCTGATGTTACAGAGATGAATTAGACACAGTACCTGCTCTCAGGAAGATCAGTCTAACATGCCACTAACTACAGCATAAAGCAGACCTTAAAAGGTACTGAGATAGAAAAACGAAGTGTGATGAAAACATAGAGGACAGGGTGACCGACACTGTTTGGGATTTCAAGAAGGTGACATTTCCATACGGTGGAGAGATTTTAGGTCGAATGAAGGGAGTTAACTATAAACATGGGACAGTCTCATAACTGGACCAGTTAGTTCTGTTCAGGCACTCAGTCATGTCTGACTCTTTTTGACTCTACGGACTGCAGCACACCAAGCTTCCCTGTCCATCACCATCTCATGGAGCTGGCTCAAACTCATGTCCATCGAGTCAGTGATGCCATCCAGCCATCTCATCCTCTGTCGTCCCCTTCTCCTCCTGTCTTCAACCTTTCCCAGAATCAGGGTCTTTTCCACTGAGTCAGTTCTTCACATCAAGTGGCCAAAGTATTGGAGCTTCAGCTTCAGTATCAGTCCTTTCAATGAATATTCAGGACTGATTTCCTTTAGATTGACTGGTTGGATCTCCTTGCAGTCCAAGGGACTCTCAAGAGTCTTCTCCAACACCACACTTCAAAAGCATCAATTCTTCCCCACTCAGCCTTCTTTACGGTCCAACTCTCACATCCATACATGACTACTGGGAAAACCATACCTTTGACCAGACGGACCTTTGTCAGCAAAGTAATGTCTCTGCTTTTTAACATGCTGTCTAGGTTTGTCACAGCTTTTCTTCCAAGGAGCAAGCGTCTTTGAATTTCATGGCTGCAGTCACCATCTGCAGTGATTTTGGAGCCCAAGAAAATAAAGCCTGTCACTGTTTCCACCGTTTCCCCATCTACTTGCCACAAAGTGACCAGATGCCATGATCTTCGTTTTTGAATGTTGAGTTTTTCACTCTCCTCTTTCACTTTCATCAAGAGGCTCTTTAGTTCCTCTTCACTTTCTGCCATAAGGGTGGTGTCATCTGCATATCTGAGGTTATTGTTACTTCTCCTGGCAATCTTGATTCCAGCTTGTGCTTCATCCAGTCCCACATTTCGCATCATGTACTCTGCATAGAAGTTAAATAAGCTGGACGACAATATACAGCCTTGACATACTCCTTTCCCAATTTTGAATCAGTCCATTGTTCCATGTCCAGTTCTAACTGTTGCTTCTTGACCTGAATACAGATTTCTTGGGAGGCAGGTAAGGTGGTCTGATATTCCTGTCTCTTTAAGAATTTTCCAGTTTGTCGTGATCCATACTGTCAAAGGCTTTAGCATAGTCAATGAAGCAGCAGTAGATGTTTTTCTGGAAATCTCTTGCTTTTTCGATGATCCAACGGATGTTGGCAATTTGATCTCTGGTTCCTCTGCCTTTTCTAAATCCAGCTGGAACATCTGGAAGTTCACGGTTCATGTACTGTTGAAACCTATCTTGGAGAATATTGAGCATTACCTTGCTAGCATGTGAAATGAGTGCAATTGTGCAGAAGTTTGAGCATTCTTTGGCATTGCCTTTCTTTGGGATTGGAATGAAAACTGACCTTTTCCAGGCCTGTGGCCACTGCTGAGTTTTCCAAATTTTACGGCATATTGAGTGCAGCACTTTCACAGCATCATCTTTTAGGATTTGAAATAGCTCATCTGGAATTCCATCACCTCCACTAGCTTTGTTTGTAGTGATGCTTCCTAAGGCCCACTTGACTTCACATTCCAGGATGTCTGGCTCTAGGTGAGTGATCACACCATTGTGGTTATCTGGGTCATGAAGATCTTTTTTGTACAGTTCTTCTGTGTATTCTTGCCACCTCTTCTTAATATCTTCTGCTTCTGTTAGGTCCCTACCATTTCTGTACTTAATTGTGCCCATCTTTGCATGAAATGTTCCCTTGGTATCTCTTCATTTTCTTGAAGACATCTCTAGTCTTTCCCATTCTATTTTTTCCTCTATTTATTTGCATTGATCACTTAGGAAGGCTTTATCTCTCCTTGCTATTCATTATGGAGAGACTAATGCTAAGCAGGGCTATGAACTTCCTAAAATAATGAACTATATGAACAGAATGAACAAAGAGTTTATAGATCAACTCCAGAATATCATGTTTAGGAGTCATTCTCCAAATTCTGAGTTAGCCTCATTCAGAAGGAATTTTCTATATAACAGGCATTTAATATACCACAAAAGACTATCCCCAAATATAACTAAAGATATATAGCAAGAGGAAAAAAAAAAAGTGATAAATGACAAAGCCATAAGAACTTATTAAAGGAAAGTAGTATATTTAAAAGTGTATTAAGATGTGTCATTCACCTGTGATACTGAGTTCTAAAAAGAAAATCTTTTCTAAAACACATTTCAATGTCAATATCATACAGACCACTGCAAAGAAGTGTTCATGGGTCTGTCTCAAGAAAGTATGAGTGGAATAAACACTGGATCATAAGCCTAGGGCCCAGGATCTGGCACCACCTCCATCTGGTATTCTAATCTGCTTTATCTAACCAAAGGACACCCCAAACTCATTGTGGCCAAAGCCAAACTCACTGTCTTCGTTCAAACCTGTTCATTGTCTTACATTTCCTCTCCTATTACTGACATCACCATCCACTTAGCTACTTACCGAAGCAGAAAGTAGAGGGAACTCATCCCTTTCTTTCTACTACCCCTCCGCATGAATCAACAACTTTCCCAAATGGGCCTTCTTCACCATCCTTAGCACTAATGCCTTAGTTCAGGCCCTCTTTGTTGTTAGCATGGACTTTTGTATCAATCTCTTAACTCATCTCCTTGCTTATAGTCTTGACCCCCTCACATTAATTCTTCATACAGCTCCCAAAGCAATTTTTTTAAAAATCTGTATTTCAAATTTATTACCATGAAGTTGTTCACATTTGCTTATTATCTTTTTTGTTTGTTTGCTTGTTTTGACTGTGCTGCATGGCTATAGTATCTCAATTCCCCACCAGGGACTGAACCTGGGCCACGGCAGTGAAAGTGCAGAATCATAACCACTAGACCACCAAGGAACTCTCTTGCTTATTAACTTTTAATGTCTGTAGGATTTGTGGTGATGTTTCATCTTTCATTCCTGTTATTAGTAATTTGTGTCTTCTCCCCTTTTTTTGATCAGTCTAACTAAAGATTTAACAATTCTATTGATATTTTTTTTAAAGAGTCACCTCTTGGGTTTTACTGATTTTCTCTAATGCTTTTGGCTTCTATTTCACTTATTTCTACTCTTATCATTTTTATCTCCTTTCTACTTGAGTTTCATTTGCTTCTCTTTTTCCAGTTTCTCAAAGTAGAAACTTAGATGATAATTTGAGACATTTCTTTTCTAACAGAGAACTTAATGTTATAAAATTTTCTCTAAACATTGCTTTAGCTACATCCCTCAAGTTTTAAAACACTGAATTTTCATTTTCAGTAAGTTAAAAACATTTTCTAATTCCCCTTGTGGCCAGATGGCCAAAAAGCACAAGAAAAGATGCTCAACATCACTAATTATTA
Source organism: Bison bison bison (assembly GCF_000754665.1). Classification (NCBI taxonomy): domain Eukaryota; kingdom Metazoa; phylum Chordata; class Mammalia; order Artiodactyla; family Bovidae; genus Bison; species Bison bison. The sequence continues at coordinate 987,445 of NW_011494828.1, forward strand.
GAGAAATGCAAATGAAAACTACAATGAGCTATCACCTGGCACTGGTCAGAATGACCATCACCCAAAAAAAATCTAAAAACAATAAATGCTAGAGAGGGTGTGGAGGAAAGGGAACCCTCCTACATGGTTGGTGGGAATGCAAATTGGTACAGCAACCATGGAGAACAGTATGGAGGTTTCTTAAAAAAACCCAAAATTGAAACTACCATATGAGCCAGTAATCCCACTCCTAGGCATATACCCAGAGAAAACCACAATTCAAAAAGATACCTAAAAAAAAAAGATACATGCACCCCGATGTTCAGTGCAGCACTATTTACAATAGCCAGGACATGGAAGCAACCCAAATGCCCATCAACAGAGGAATGGATAAAGAAGATGTCATATATATACTTGGTGGGATACTACTCACTCATAAAAAAGAACAAAATAATGCCATCTGTATCAACACTGATGGACCTAGAGACTGTCATACTGAGTCATGTAAGTCAGACACAGACAGGTAAACATCATATGATATTGCTTATATGTGGAATCTAAAAAAAAGGAGTACAAATGAAGTCTGTATAGAAGCAGAGCCACAGATGTAGAAAACAAACCAGGGGGCAAAGAGGGAGAAGGAATAAATTGGGAGTTCGGGATTGACGTAGAAATACTACTATATAAAATAGGTAACTAATAAGAACCTACTGTATAGCACAGGGAACTCTACTCAATACTCTGTAAAGGCCTATATGGGAAAAGAGTCTACAGAAAGAGTGGATATATGTGTATGTATAACTGATTCACTTTGCTGTACACCTGAAACTAATACAATACTGTAAATCAACTATACTCTAATAAAATTGTTTTTTAAATTTCCTTTGTGGTTTCCTCTTTGGGTTATGTACAAATATGTGGTTTGATTTCCAAACACTTAGGGATTCTCTTGATACCTGTATGTTATTGATTTCTAATGTAACTCTACTGTGGTTAGAGAATATATTTTGTATTATTTTAATCTTCAAAGAATTATTGAGACCTGTTTTATTTCAAAAAATACAGTCTATCTTAGTAAAAGTTCTTAGCATTTGAAAAGAATTGTGCATTCTGCTTTACTAGGTGGCATGTTCTATAAATGTCAATTAGGTAAAATTGTAAAAAATCCTAAGGAATCCACAAAAGGCTGCCAGAATTAATAATAAGTGTATTTAGCAAAGTTGTAGGATACAGGGCAGCATAAAAAAGCTATGTTTTTATGTACTAGCAATGAATTTTCTGGAAATTGAAATAATTACCATTTATGATAACACCCTCTTCCAACAACACAAAAGAAGACTCTACACATGGACAACACCAGATGGTCGACACCAAAATAAGATTGATTATATTCTTTGTGGCCAAAGATGGAGAAGCTCTATACAGTCAGCAAAAACAAGACCAGGAGCTGACTGTGGCTCAGATCATGAACTCCTTATTGCCAAATTCAGACTTAAATTGAAGAAAGTGAAGAAAACCACTAGACCATTCAGGTATGACCTAAATCAAATCCCTTATGACTATACCGTAGAAATGAGAAATAGATTTAAGGGACTAGATCTGATAGACAAAATGCCTGATGAACTATGGATGGAGGTTTGTAACATTGTACAGGAGACAGGAATCAAGACCATCTCCAAGAAAAAGAAATGCAAAAAAGCAAAATGGCTGCCCGAGGAGGCCTTACAAATAGCTGTGAAAAGAAGGGAAGCGAAAAGCAAAGGAGAAAAGGAAAGATATACCCATTTGAATGCAGAGTTCCAAAGAATAGCAAGGAGAGATAAGAAAGCCTTCCTCAGCGATCAGTGCAAAGAAAATAGAGGAAAACAATAGAATGGGAAAGACTAGAGATCTCTTCAAGAAAATTAGAGATAGCAAGGGAACATTTCATGCAAAGACGGGAACAATAAAGGACAGAAATGGTAGGGACCTAACAGAAACAGAAGATATTAAGAAGAGGTGGCAAGAATGCACAGAAGAACTATACAAAAAAGATCTTCATGACCCAGATAATCACCATGGTGTAGTCACTCACCTAGAGCCAGACATCCTGGAATGTGAAGTCAAGTGGGCCTTAGGAAGCATCACTAAGAACAAAGCTAGTGGAGGTGCTGGAATACCAGTTGAGTTATTTCAAATCCTGGAAGATGACGCTGTGAAAGTGCTGCACTCAATATGCCATAAAATTTGGAAAACTCAGCAGTGGCCACAGGACTGGAAAAGGTCAGTTTTCGTTCCAATCCCAAAGAAAGGCAATGCCAAAGAACGCTCAAACTACCACACAACTGCACTCATGTCACACGCTAGTAAAGTAATGCTTAAAATTCTCCAAGCCAGGCTTCAGCAATACATGAACCACGCAGAGTACATCATGAGAAAAGCTGGGCTGGAGGAAGCACAAACTGGAATCAAGATTGCCGGGAGAGCTATCAATAACCTCAGATATGCAGATGACACCACCTTTATGGCAGAAAGTGAAGAAGAACTAAAGAGCTTCTTGATGAAAGTGAAAGAGAAGAGTGAAAAAGTTGGCTTAATGTTCAGCATTCAGAAAACTAAGATCATGGCATCTGGTCCCATCACTTCATGGCAAATAGATGGAGAAACAGTGGCTGACTTTATTTTTCTGGGCTCCAAAATCACTGCGGATGGTGATTGCAGCCATGAAATTAAAAGATGCTTGCTCCTTGGAAGGAAAGTTATGACCAACCTAGACAACATATTAAAAAGCAGAGACATTACTTTGCCAACAAAGGTCCGTCTAGTCAAGGCTATGGTTTTTCCAGTGATCATGTATGGATGTGAGAGTTGGACTATAATGAAAGGTGAGTGCTGAAGAATTGATGCTTTTGAACTGTGGTGTTGGAGAAGACTCTTGAGAGTCCCTTGGACTGCAAGGAGATCCAACCAGTCCATCCTAAAGGACATCAGTCCTGGGTGTTCATTGGAAGAAATGATGTTGAAGCTGAAACTCCTATACTTTGGTCACCTGATGCAAAGAGCTGACTCATTTGAAAAGATCTTGATGCTGGGAAAGACTGAGGGCAGGAGGAGAAGGGGACGACAGAGGATGAGATGGCTGGATGGCATAACCGACTCAATGGACACGGGTTTGGGTGAACTCTGGGAGTTGGTGATGGACAGGGAGGCCTGGCGTGCTGTGGTCCATGGGGTGACAAAGAGTCAGACACAACTGAGCGACTGAACTGAACTGAACAAATAAATACAATAAAATATGTGTAAGTCCTATACACTGAAAACTATAGAGTAGTTGTGTAAGTTAAGAGAAATTACAAAAGGCCTAACTAAAAGGAGAGTTATATCATGCTCCTCAATCAGAAGGCTCAATACTGTTAAGATGTGAGTTCTCTTTCTACTGATATATGGATTCAATTCAGTCTTAATCAAAATTCTAGCAAGTTTTTTTGTAGAAACTGATAAGCTGATTCTGAAATTTATATAAAGATACAAAGGACTTAAGAGTAGCGAAAACATGAATTTAACCATTTTAAACTTTAGTTTAATAATCCTTTCAAGACTTCCTTGTGCTTCCACTGTAGAAGGCATGGGTTTGATCCCTGGTTAGGGAACTAGGATCCCACATGCCTTGTGGCACAGCCAAAAAAAAAGGCTCTTCACTGATTTCCCACTGCTTTCAAGAAAAAAAAAAATCTAAATTCCTCAACATGGAATACAAGGCCCTTCATAGTATAATGCCTGTTCATTTCTCTCATTACATTTTTTCCCTCTTACGCTCGATATTGCTGCTGTTGTTTAGTCACTAAGTCATGTCCGACTCTTTGTCAACCCCATGGACTAGAGCCCACCAGGCTCCTCTGTCCATGGGATTTCCCAGGCAAGAATACTGGAGTAGGTTGCCATTTCTTTCTCCAGGGGATCTTCCCAACCAAGGGATCAAACCTGTATCTCCTGCATTGCCAAGCAGATTCTTAACCAGTGAGCCACCAGGGAATACACACTGATGTTACAGCCAAATAAAATGAAAAGTAGTTATAAAAAAAAGAAAAGAAAAGTCGTTGCGAGAATATGTGCTGATCATGACTCTATCTCTGCAAAATTTACTACTTCTGTATGGAATACTTCTGGTCAGAATGTCAATCTATTTTCCAAGAGTCAATTCAAGGGTCAGCTACTCTGTAAAGTCTTCTCTGAATCTCGCAAGTTCAAACAGTATCTTCCTTATATTAATAACAAGCACTTATAATGTGCCTCTGTTATAACATTTATCACATTACACAATGATAATCTGTTTACATATGTATCTCTCCACTAGACTTTAAGGTTCTAGAAATCAGGGCTTGAGTTAACCTTTTCAATTCCGTACTCCAGTGTTTAATATACTACCTGGCACATACAGGTTCTCAGTAAATACTATGAGGCATGTGGTCGTTCTCATATTATGTTCTGATATCCTTCCAGGGTTATCTTGGATCACTGTGGAGACCAGCTCTAAAAAAGAAACACTTAGCACTATCTTCTCAACCTTTTTCACACAGCAATAGAATACTCCAAAGTTTCTAATTTAAAGAGGCCAGTCTCCAGCCAACATTGAGTCCTAGTCTTCTTTCATTCATTTCTCTCACCCTCATAAAGCTGATAAATTACTAGGATAAAGAACCCTAAAAGTTTTGTGAGTATATCTCATTGCCATGACTCACCTTCAAATCCAACACGCTCAAGCAGGTTCAGTGGGTACCAAATTAAAGGTTTGTTGCCGACTGGAAGCAGAGGTTTGGGAATACTGGAAGTCAGGTCTGTCATTCGCGATCCCCCTCCAACTGCCATTACAACTGCTTGAAATTCCATTTTTAAAAACTGTAATCACAGAGAAAACCAAGAGAAAAATGTAATAAAATCAATGTACACACAGTATTAATCTTATTTTTATTTAGGTTATTGATATTCACTTATGACAAACGTCATTTCCAACACCAATAACCAGAATAAGAAAGACTCCTTAGCCACAGTATAAACATCACATTTATCCTATTCTCTTACTGATAAATACTCTCATTTCCAGCCTGGGATTATGGGCTAGAGGGGGGACATGAATAAAACAAAAATCTGGCTCTTGCTCTTGAATTGTTGACAATTAAGAGAAGACAAATGCAGTAAATTACAATACAACATCATTAATGCCATGACAGGGATATATCTAAGGTACAGTAGGCATATATAGTGACAGTAACACCTAAGTCTTCCTAGAAAACATAGGGAAGGTTTTATAGGAAAGTGATGCTTGAGCTGACTCTTAAAGGAGTAAGAGTTTACCAAGTTGGTTTCTGATATGTGAGTTTGTATTCCCTGAAAAAAATTTTAAAACTTCTGACTTGAATTAACAGCACAAAGACAAGCACATTAGATCTCTGAAAAGTATGAAATGACTTAAGATGCTTCTATTAATTCAGCCACCTGCTCCCATTTTTTCATTACCCCCAACTTGAAATATAACACTATAAACTCAAATGTAGGCTTGTATCTTAACCTAGGTTTGCAGAGCCCAATTACAGAAACAAACCAAGTTAATTTCTTTTTTTCAGACTCAAGGTGATAAATGAAACTGTTTGACATTCAAAAAAAAAATCTCTTTACAGCTGCTACCACATAAGAGAGGCACATTAAAAGCTCACAAATCCTTATTGATTTAAAATAGAAGTACTATTTGACTTACAACAAATGATGTAACCTTTTAAAAACAAAGTGAAATTCAATGCTCTGGAAACAAAAACGTATTTAACACCAAACTGGGAAATAATGTTGCTCCTTTATCATAATTTTGATCAGTCCTGGGCTCCTCACATCAGTATCTAAACTGCAACACACACACACCATACACCCCAGCACAAAGTAAAGGCTCTTACACAACATCCACAACGTAAAGATACGGTACTTTCAATTCCAGCAGGCACTGCCTCAGATTGGTATTTAACTTCAATCTGGCATTATATAAATCTCATAACATCTGATGTTACTATGAAAAGTATTAACACTGGATCCTTAAGAGTTAAAAGACCTGAGTTTGAGTTCTGGTTCTGTCACTTACAGGTGAGGTAACCAGGGGCCTGACATTTAAAACTCAGCATCCTCAGTTTCTAGAAAAGAGCCTGGTGGTTAAGTTCACAGGCCCTTTAACCAGACTGCCTGGATTTTAATTCTAGCTCTACCATGAATTAGCTGTATGATCCAGGGCAAGCTACATACCTTTCCCAAGCCTCCATTTTCTTAATTTTCTAAGGTGAGGATAATTAGTTTCTACTTCACAGAGTTGTTATAAATATTAAATAAGTTAACCCAAGTAAAGCACACAAAACAATGACAAGCATTATACAAGTTTTTGATAACAGACAGATCATGGAAACTTTCTGTGCCAGCTGAACCATGCTGTTGCATAATTCTGGTCCCTGAATCGCTATTCTTGCTTCCTTAGTTGCCTTTCTCCTGTGTCCAGTATGTAATCACCAATTAAAGACTCAGTTGAAGAATCACCTTGTGTATAAAGACATTCTTATCCCTTCCCACCCTCTCAGAGAAGTAACTCTTTTCTCCTTAAAGGCTTCCATTCTACTATATACAGATCATCTCTACCTTTCAGGATTCACTGCCCATTTTAATTTTCATTATTTCTTGGCAAGTGTGGCATGTAGGATCTTACTCCCCTCTCCCTCAACCCACCCCCTAGGGATGGAGCCCACTGCCCCTGCATTGGAAGTGTGGAGTCTCAACCACTGTACTGCCAGGGAAGTCCATCTGCCTGTTTATTTAAATGTCTATTTCCTTTGAGTTCCTTGACTGTCATCGCTGTATTCCCAGTACCTGACATAATTCCTGTCAGATGCCAGGCATTCAGTCAGTACTTGTGGAATGAGCATCTGTGAACCTCACAACAACCCAGAGTATGCGTCAAGCTCAAACATGTGCAGAAGGGACATTAGAACCCAGATCACTAGGATCTGAGGTTCCTGCTCTCAATGAGGCTCTGGGTGATAATCATGAACATAACTGATAACAGGCAGCCTGACAAATGTCTCAATGTCACTGCCACGACTCTGAGCGATGGGAATCAAGGCAATAACTCGCTAGCCACTCAGGCTTTAGAGAGGGTGTTCTTGTCATCTTCAACCTGCCTCCGATACAGCCCTCACTGCCTTCTCCCTTTGTAAATTGATAAAAACCCCGAATCACAACTGATCTCTCAGCCAGACTTTATTGTATTGCTCTTTGTATTTGTATCTTGCACCTAAAACAACCAAAAAACAGAATAAAAGAACGAAGGACTTTTAAGTGGAAAGGATCAGGCACTGTGCGCAGGGCGTCCGGTGCTCACTCGCTGTGACTTCCAGCAGATCCTCCCCTCCCTGAAACAATTTCCTCAACTTTTGCACAAGGTGGCTGGCTCGGATGCTCCCCGAGCTTCCTTTTAGTTCGGGCACTTGGCTCCGCGGCCAGGTCCGGGAGGCACTCGAGCTGGCGACTCGGGCTCTGCACCCCTGCCACCCCCTCGGGCCCTCCTCTGCGAGGCTTGAGGAGCCCGCCTCCCTCCGGTGAAGTGAGGCTCGGCGGCCTCCACCGCGCGGCTCCCCCCGCCAGCCCGCTCGTGCGCGGCCTGGCAGCGCAGAAGCCGCAGCTTTACCTCAGGTCCCCGCGCGCCGCCACGGTTCCCAGCGCTCCCCGCGCTCCCCACGCTGCCGCCGACTGACAGCCAAAAGGCGCAGGCGCACGATGGCCGGGCAGATCGATGGGACGCGCTGGGCAGGCCCGCAGAGAAGAAAACGAGCACCGAGTAATAGATGACGGCGGAGACGGGCGCCACTGGGAGGAGGGGAGGAGTAGACGAGGCGGGGCCGCCGGAGCCTTTTCATTCATTCACAAATTACCAACGCCCACGGAGCGTCCCTCAGGTTGCAGGAGAACTAGTTCCAGTCCCTTCCTTCAGACAATTCTTCTAGGACCTGGTCCCTACTACCACTCTGCGGAAGGACAGCTTATTGGGAGCTGCGGTTTAGGGCTGACCAGTGGAGAAATCACCAAGGATTGCCAAGGTTTTCTGTGACCAGTGAGGTCTAATGTGGCCACTCAACGTTGGCTTTCTGAACCAGATTATTATGGTATGGAAAACATCCACCTTTAGCCATCAAAAGTTGGTCGGGAGTGTGGGATTCGGGAAGATCTCACGGTAATGGTGGGGAAAATCCCCTGGAGGAGGGCATAGCAACCCACTCCAGTATCCTTGTCTGGAAAACCCCTTGGACAGAGGAGCCTGGCGGTCTACAGTGCATAAGGTTGCCCAGAGTCAGACACTACTGAAGCGACTTAGCAGCACTGTGATGGTGATACTGAACAGTGGCTTGGAGAGAGGGAGTCAAATGAATATCTTGGGTAAGAGCCTTCCAAGAAGACTAGCCAGCAAGTGCAAAGGCCTTGGAGAGAGAAGGCAACTTCAGAGAACAACAAAGAAGCCAACAGAGCTGAAAAAAAGTGAGCTGGGGGAGAGTGGATGACGGCAGAGGAAGCCAGAGAGACAATGGGGGAGAAGGTAGAGAATTCAGATCCTGTGGGTCTTGTAGGCATTGTGAGGATCTTGACTTGTGCAGAGGAGCAGCGATATAACAGGCTTTTAAAGGATCACTGTGGTTGCTGTTTTGATAAAGAATCTCTGCTTCCAGAGACCAGTTAAGAAGCTGCAACATCCGGATGGAGAACCCAAACAGCTGAGTCTAGACTCCAACAATTGTGAGATAACAATAAAATAATTCTTTTTTGTTTGTTTTGTTTTAAGCAGTACGTTTTAAAGGAAGATTGTTAAGCTGCATTATCTGGTTTTGGGTGGGGGTTGTGTGGTTTCTGTTTTGTTGGCTGCGCTGCTGGGCTCAAGCGATCTTAGTTCCTCAACCAGGAATTGAACCCAAGCCTTGGCAGTGAAAGCATGGAGTCCTAACCACTGGACCACCAGGGAATTCCGTAAACTACATTGAATAACAGGAACAATGGTCGTTCTCTCTTTTGGAAGCTTCCTCTTTTTCTATCCATCTCTTTTTAATAATATTTCTTTCATTAAAAAAAAATGTATTTGTTTTATTTTTGGCTGCATTGGATCTGTTGCTGTGCAAGGGCTTTCTCTGGTTGGGTGAGTGGAGCCACTCTTGCTTGTCGTGCACAGGCTTCTCGATGCCGTGGCTTCTCCTATTGCAGAGCACAGGCTCTGAGGCACGAGGGCTTTAGCAGTTGTGGCACTCAGGATTAGCTGCTCAGTGCCACATGGAATCTTTCCCAGCCAGGGATCAAACCCATGTTCCCTGCATTGGCAGGTGGATTCTTAACCACTGGACCACCAGGGAAGTCCTCTATCCATCTGTTAAAACTTTAGTTACCTTAGCTCCCTGCCAGTTAGGAAGCGGAGTCTAACTTCTGCAATAAAAATAAAGGAATTTGACTTCATTCAACAATATTTATTGCATGCCTAATATGTGCCAACCAGTGTCTGAGATCCTAGATAGTGGGACTACAACAATCACCAAGACAGGACTTGTGATTTTTCCCTGACTTTCAGCCAGAAGAGTAGGAGCTCAGCCTAGAACGTACTGAAAAAAAAAAAAAAAAGTCCTGTGGCTACATCCATAAAACTAGCCTATCTGTACCCTGCCTCTCTTTCACTTTAGAATGCTGGTGATGAGTTATTGGAAAATTACTTAGCTCTAAACACTGAGTTGGTAAAGGGAGCCATGGAGTGATTGCTTTGGCCACAGGAGACCTGAAACTTGATTACCATTTCCTTCTACAGCAAGATTATTTCTCTCTTTGGTATTAGCTCAAGCAAGCAGAAGCCTTGGGAATTACAGCATGGTTTTGAGGTGAGAACTAGTTATGAAGTAAGAACAGCATTCAACCTCATATCTGGCATCCATTTTAAATGCTCATGTTTAAATTAGCAAATGTTTTCAGGGAACTGGAGGACTTTCTCCTCTAGTTGAAGAAAGTAGTTGAAGGATTACTTCAATTTAAACTCACTTTAAATTATTCCCTTGGAGCAATATGTTTTGGTTTCTGGACTCTCTACAGTCTTAAAAATTACCGGAAGCTTCAAAGAGGTTTTGTTTGTATAGGTTGAATCTGTCGATACCAACCATATTAAAAATTCAAACTGAGAAATTTTAAAAACATTAATTCATAAAAATAGAAACAAAACCATTACATGGTAACAGTTACACTTTATTGAAAACAACTATGTTTTCAAAAGAAAAAATTTAGTGAGAAGAATGCAGTGGTTTCATCTTTCTTTTGCAAACCTCATTAATGTCTGGCTTAATGGAAAACAGCTGAATTTTCCCATCATTTGTGATATACGGTTTGGGATGATGAAAACCTGATCTCACACAGATACATAGTCGGAAAAAAGAAAGAGATTTTAATAGTCTTTGTCAAATAATTGTGAGTATTCTTCAGTACTACACACTAAACTCAAGAAATGGTAGTTTGTTAACGATTAGTTGTGATATAGAATCATTTGTATCAATGAACATTTTGTACTGTTATAATACTTGCATTTTGAATAGGCATTTTACCCATGCATGATTTTGCAACTTGATGCATTGCTCATTTGTAAAATACTGATTCACTAAATTATGCAGATCTTCCCAATGTTGACTCATTATACAATATTTTTTAAATCACACTTGTTAATACCACCACCAATCATTAGAAGAGTCCTTAATGGAGACTTCTGTGGTGGTACAGTGGATAAGAACCTGCCTGCCAGTGCAGGGGGCAGGGGTTTGATCCCTGGTCCAGGAAGATTCCACATGCCATGGAGCAACTAGGCCCGTGCTCCACAGCTGCTGAAGCCTGTGTCTCTGGAGCCTGTGCTCTGCAACAAGAGAAGCCACCACGATGAGAAGCCCGTGTACCACAATGAAGAATAGCCCTCAGTCTGCAACTAGAGAAAGCCTGTGTGCAGCAGTGAAGACCCAGAACAGCCAGTAAATAAATAGATAGACAGATAAAGTCCTTAAGAATGCTGGCAAGCTTGGGACAAGTTTCCCAAACTTCTTCTTGTCTCTTGAAAGCTCAGATATCATCGTTGTTAGTGGTTTTCCTTGAAATGACAGGCTTACTTCACTCATCTTGATAAAGTTTGTCCAGTTTGTCAGTTGTTCTTTCAAGAAAATACAGTGTTCTGTGAAAAAAGCAGGAGTTCACAAACGAAACAATGGCGCGAGTTTTCTGGAGACAGTCATCATACTTATTTCGTATGCACAGAAGTGTTACACGTGTACTTCCATTTCATCACATAGAATATTAAAAAGACGTGTGCTCAAGGACAAAGATTTAATAAAATTATTTTATTGCCTCATCAAAGACATTCTTAAGTAGAACTGCCTTTGTTTTATTATTTTTTAGTTTTTTTATGGTAAGCCTGTGGCAGTGAAGAATACAGTGACTTAATACAGTTTGGCATCACTGCTCTGACTGATGCTAAAGCACCAGCTGTTTTATCCAGCATTGCTTTTGCATGATCAGTGCAAATATCAGTACAGTGAAGGAGGCAGAGTTTCAGTATTATTATGAAAGTAATATTAACTCAACAGACCCCCTGAAAGGGTCTGGGGATGCTGAGGTCCACAGAGCATGTTTTAAGAACGGCTGCCTTGTGGACTTCTTGCTGGCTCCCACTGCTTCTGCTTCTTACATTATGGCACTCACCACAAAGGACTGTCATTCTCCTTTTTCAGGTTTTCTATATCACACTGGGAACCCCCTGAGGACAAAGACTGTATCTTATTTGCTAAAAAGACTTTATATCTGCAGAGAGAGGTCTTTGCAGATCTTAGAATCTGGGACATGCTAAGTAAATAATAATTGGGCGAATTAGAAATTTCTCATAAATTTTCCCTTGTCATCCCATTTGGTAGTACCAAAACTGGGCTGAGGGCCTGGATCACTGACAACACCTCTTCTTCTAAACATTTCTTTTCACTAAGTTAATGATTAGCCCTCATGCCTAGCCTCACTCTTATTATTTACTTTTCATTTACTTTTAATTATTAATCACATGGGAAGTATTTAATAAATGATTATTGAATGCACTATTCCCTAAAATGTTTGTTTCTTTCCTGTTCACATTTCTTCCCCCAAAGGATGTTTATGTGTATGTGTCTGTATGTGGTAGGGAAATAGTTTAAGAAGGTCAAGCTCTAAGTTCGCTTTGAACTGTGGGAGACAAAAGAAACTTTTCAAAAGTTGGACCTTGGCTCAGAAATAGTCTTCCCACAGTCTGCAAGAAATCTCTCTTTGGGAATTTACTGGCCATATCACAATATTCATCTACTCCATCTGGCTGAGGACATGTCCCTGGGACAGGGAATTATTATTTTTAGAGTGCTGAGTGAAGGATAAAAATGGAAAGAGAAACTCTACTTTGGCAACCAATTTCAGGTCCTAAAATATTTGTGCTTTATTTTTATAAATAAGCCCAGCAGTTTCCTAATAGATTCATGATAAGTTAGAGAGCAAATGATGCTACAGTGTTTATATAGAGCTTGGAAAGAACCTTCATTAATTAGGAATTCAGTATTTCCTTTCAAGCACATAGAATTTTCATTGTTGGTGGTTTTGAAGGTCAGAATCTGGATATTTATGCTCTAAACTGATCACTTTAAAAATAAGTGATTTAATCAATTTTTAATTTTCTTCCTTTACTGGAAAAACCTTCAGATATCTGATTTTCCTTGTTTTTAAATTGCAAAGTACAGTTTATGGGCCACAGTTCATTTATTTAACAGCTATTTGTTGAATGACTACTATGTGCCGAGAATAGTTTTGGGCTCCTAGGCTATATTAGTGAACAAAAAAGGATCCAGCCTTCATCCTAGCCGGGAGAGGCAGCATAAATAAAAAAGAAGTTTAAATAATAAATCAGTAAACAGTGCCATATATTAAAAAGTGATAAGTACTTTGGGAAAATGAAAAACGTTAAGCAGGGAGGAGGGACAGGGAGAGGGAGAACACCATATTGACAGCATAAAGTTTTAGCATTTTACAAAAATTACTGAAATTTGGGAACTGTGTCTCATTTAAATCTGTCCACAACTTTCTATCTAATAAATTTAGAAATAAATACAAAAGGAACAGGCAACATCAGTAGAAATGGTGGAATAAATTCCTCCAAGAATTCTCTCCTCCATAAAAGGAGAGGAGAACAATATAAAAAATTGTCAGAATCAACTTGGATAATGATGGATGTGCATCATGAGAAAACAATCATGTCACTTAAAAATTTTTTTAAATGTAGGTAGACAATGTATTGTTAATTAAAATTTTAAAATAAAATATGTATTTATGTGGCTACATTGGGCAGCACATGGGATCTTTAGTTGCATCATGCAAAACTTTAATTGCAGCTTGTGGGAGCTAGTTCCCTGACCAGAGATCAAACCTGGGCTCCTGCATCAGGAGCATGGAGTCTCAGCCACTGGACCACCAGGGAAGTCCTCATGTCACTTTTTAAAGTCTGTTGGTGATTAGTCACTGCATATCTCTTATTCAGTTCATTCACAGACAGCAAAGACTGTAATTGTGTTAATTTCTTGTCTCCCAGTGATAAACCCATGTGACATTAAAAAAAAAGGATAATTGAGAATTGGCCAACAAAATGAAAGTGTAGCTAATAAATGAGAAGTGATAATGGCAGAAGTGAAATTCAAAAGGTCTGTAGTTGTGGTACATGAACTCTTGGTAGCATGTGCCAACGATGTAGTTCCCTGACCAGGGATTGAACCCAGGCCCCCTGCATTAGGAGCACGGAGTCTTAGCCACCGGACACCGTTGTGTGTGTGCTTAGTCACTCAGTCATATCTGACTCTTTGCAATGCTAGGTACTGTAGCCCACTAGGCTCCCCTGTCCATAGAATTTTCCAGGCAAGGATATTGCAGTGGGTTGCCTTTTCCTTTTCCAGGTGACCTTCCCCACCCAGGGATTGAACCCACATCTCCTGAGTCTCATGCATTGCTGGCAGGTTCTTTACCCAATGCGCCACCTGAGAAGGTTTGAACCACCAGGGAAGTACTTAATTCATAAAAATTGTAAAGTTTGTATATTAGAAAAGAACATATATGAAATTAAATGGCAAAGTACAGGCTGAGAAGACATATTTATAACACCTGACATAACAAAGCGGTTAGTATTCAAGACACAGCGCCTTAATTACCACGTCAGCAGGCTTTGGAGCTGGCAGACCGTCATCCAAATCCTAACTTCGTTACTTACTACCTACCCTGGGCAAGTTAATTAATCTTTGCTTGAGTTTCCCAGATGGCTCAGTGGTAAAGAGTCTGCCTAACGATGTAGGAGATGTGGGTTCAATCCCTGGGTCAGGGGGATCCCCTGGAGGAAGAAATGACAACCCATTCCAGTATTCTTGCCTGAAAAGTCCCATGGACAGAGAAGCCTGGTGAGCCACAGTCCATGGGCTTGCGGAGTCAGACACACATGAGCATGCAGGCCAGGTTTCTCATCTGGAGATGAGAGAATAATAGTGCTTACTTCACAGAGTTGTTGAGACGATAAAACAAGATAATGCATGAACAGCACTTAGCACACAGCCTAGCTGTGCTTGTTATTTTAGTACTACACAAAGATTGTTACAAATCAATAAGAAAAGAATAATGAATCTAAAGAATAGAAAAATGGGTGAAAATAAAGAGCAGTTCCTAAAGAAGAAAAATAATTGCTCAATGCTGTAAATAACCAAAGCAGTGCAAATTAAAATAACAATCGTACAATTTTTCTGTGTGTTAAATTCAATGCCCAGAGTTGGTAAGAGTTTAGGAAATAGACACTAATGCGAGTGAAAATTGATACATCCTTCCTAGAGGGCAATTCAGCAGTTTGATGAAGCAATTTTAGGAAGTTATTCTAAGAAAATAAATAGGTATGCAAGGATATATGCATGAGGATGTTTATTATAACATTTATAGTTTTTAATACAGAAAATTTGTAAACAACCTTAATGTCCATCTGTTGAGGGTTTGAAATGAATACAAGTTATGAAATGCCTTATAATGTAATACAATGCAGCCAATAAAAATAATGGTGAAAATGAGTATCACCCTTGTTCCAGCGACCATTATTTCCTGCTTGGATTCCTCCTTGCCTGTAGTCTCTCCTCTCAATTCATTCTCTACGGGGCTGCCAAAAGCAATCTAATCATGTCACTCCTTTGCTGAACCCTCTCATGGCTGCTCAACGTAAAACCCTCTAAAAGCCTCCGAGGCGAGTCTCATCTCTTTCTTCCCTTCACACTCCAGTAACACAGGACTCAACATGCTTCTCAGTTGGTTTTTGTACCGTTATTCTCCCTAAGGATTTAGTACTTCTCTGAGCTGTTTTTTTTTTTTTTTTTAATTCTTTGGTATTCCCATTTCCTATTCTTTTAAAAAAAATTATGTATTATTTTTGGCAGCACTTGGTCTTGGTTGCAGTGCATGGCCTCTTCTTTGCTGTGTGGGCCTTCTCTAGTTGCTGCTCAGGCTTAGTTGCTTTGGGGCATGCGGGATCCTCATTCCTGGACCAGGGTTCCAATTCCTGTCTCCTGTATTGACAGGCAGATTCTCAAGCACTGGACCACCAGGGAAGTCCCCGCTGAGCCACTTTAGTTAGAATCATCTGATTCTGTCTTCTAATGAAATCCATCACTTCTTCTCTGGAGCTCTTACATGAATGTTATTAAATGTTGTTTATGTGTGCGTACTCAGTCGTGTCCAACTCCTTGCTACTCCATGGACTGTAACCCGCCAGGCTCCTCTGTCCATGGAATTTCCCAGGCAAGAATCCTGGAGAGGGCTGCCATTTCCTCCTCCAGGGCATCTTCCCCACCCACGGTTCCAACCCAGTCTCTTGCAAGGGCAGGCGAATTCTTTACCACTAGCGCCACCTGGGAAGCCTGTTATTTATGCGATTATCTGTTTAATAAATGTCTCTTTGGGCTTGCCAGGAGGTGCTAATGGTAGAGTCCTCCTCCCAATCCAGGAGACACAGGTGAGGCAGGTTCCATCCCTGGGTGGGGAAGGTCCCCTGGAGGAGGGCATGGCAACCCACTCCAGTATCCTTGCCTGAAAAATCCCATGGACAGAGGAGCCTACCTGGTTACAGTCCATGGGATTGCAAAAAATGTAGGACATGACTGACTGAGCACTGGCCACACCCTTAAAGGTAAAATCCCAAGATGACAAAAATGATCTGTGTAACCATTTTACCCATTGTAGCCAGCGTGACTCCTGACATAGCTGCTCCAAGTATTCACTGAATGAATAAATGAATGAATGAAAAGCAAGTTACAAAACACACAATGTGGGTCCAATTTGGTAAAAGACAGATCAAAGACTTATGTGGCAGGTACTTGCTCAGACGTGTCTGATTCTCTTAGGTCCCGTGTCTGTAGCTCTCCAGGCTCTCCTGTCCATAGGATTTCCCAGGCAAGAATACTGGAGTGGGTTGCCATTTCCTCCTTCAGGGCATCTTGACAACCCAGGGATCCAACCCGCGTCACCTGCATCTCCTGCATTAGCAGGCAGATCCTTTACCGCGGAGTCCCCTGGGAAGCCGTTTGGATTCTTGACCACTGAACTACCTGGAAAGCCCTTCGTGTGGCCACTACCAGAAACAGACTACCTCCGGCAGGCTCGTGCTGGCCAGGCCTTTCCCTGAAGAGCAGAGAAGGGGAAGGAGAGAATCCCCGGGTGGAGGGACGAGGCGGGGGGAACTTGCCGGGAAGCGCGGAGTTGGGCGGGAGTAGCTGCCTCTCCGGCTCCAGCGCCTCCGGCAGAAAGAGACTGCAGGAGGAGGGGGGCCGGTCTCCTGCGGACCACCCAAGGCGTAGGGGTCGGGAAGCCGCTGGGCCAGGCAGGCTCACCTGGAGCATCAGATTCCAAATTACAGAGTGGTGGTCTTGAGGATGCACACACCCCGGAATGCGGAGCGGATCTCATCTCAGAGCCCAGGTGGAGTTTTCCCGCAGGGCGGCGTCCGGGCGCGCCCTAGAGGGCGTCGTGGGGAAGCGGTGGGAGAGCGCGACTTCTCTGGGGACCGTGCTTGAGGAGGACGGCCCCCTGTGGGGACTGCATCCACCTGGAGGGATCTCTCGGAGTGTGTGTGTGGGGGGTACTTGTTCTGAGACTGCACCTTAGCTGTGTGGTTCCTGGAGGCAGCGTGGGGGTGGGTAGCCACGCTGCTGCCTCTTCTGTCACTTCCTGACTTGGGTGTTTTATCCACCATTGCAAGCTCTGTCCTCTAGGATGTCAGATTCTTCTGCCCACTTGATTCCCGAAGGCGCACTCCCACCCTCCACATCACCACACCCATCCCAGAAGACACCAGGCCTGCTTTATTCCTGCTTCTGGGCGGAGGACTCCTTATTTCCCCTCTCAGCTCCAGATTTCATGTTTGCACTGAGAAGCCCTACCACTCCCACTTGACACATGTCTCCTTGGCTCCTGGCAGGACCCCTAAGTCCTGGAACAGGCTTCTTTAACATCCCTCAGGAGCCCAATAAACATACTCTGAAGGAATGAATTCATCCATTTACTCAACTTTTCCATGTGCAAGAGCTTCTTGGATGGAGTGTCATGGAAGCTCTTAAGGGAGAAAAGGCTGGGGCAGGACATGCATAAAACCTAGGAGGAGGTTTAAAGCCTAGGTTTTGTTTTAAAGTTGGGTAAACAGGAGCTCGGAGAAGGCAATGGCAACCCATTCCAGTACTCTTGCCTGGAAAATCCCATGGATGGAGGAGCCTGGTAGGCTGTAGTCCATGGGGTCGCTAGGAGTGGGACACGACTGAGCGACTTCACTTTCACGCATTGGGGAAGGAAATGGCAACCCACTCCAGTGTTCTTGCCTGAAGAATCCCAGGGACGGGGAGCCTGGTGGGCTGCCATCTCTGGGGTCGCACAGAGTCGGACACGACTGAAACGACTTAGCAGCAGCAGCAAAGAGAAGCCATTGAAGATTTCAGAGAGGACATATCTGGCCTTAACCTGGGCAAGGTCTTGGAGGGCAAGACAGCAGACAGGGAGCCAGGTGTTGAAGTGATGAATAGGGGGTAGCAGCAGTAGTAGTGAAGGTGATGGCACCCCACTCCAACACTCTTGCCTGGAGAATCCAACGGACGGAGGAGCCTGATGGGCTGCAGTCCATGGGGTCGCTAAGAGTCGGACACGACTGAGCAACTTCGCTTTGACTCTTCACTTTCATGCATTGGAGAAGGAAATGGCAACCCAGTCCAGTGTTCTAGCCTGGAGAATCCCAGGGACAGGGGAACCTGGTGGGCTGCCGTCTATGGGGTCACACAGAGTCGGACGTGACTGAAGCGACTTAGCAGCAGCAGCAGCAGCAGTGGTAGTAGAGGTTTAATGTTGAGTAGCTATATATTCTGAGTCAGGGACAGTGGTGGCACTTTGTCAGTTGGTACCGAGTTGGAGAAAGAAAGCTGGAGCTCACACTTTGGGGACGGAGGGAGAGGAGGAAAAGACCAGTATGTGAGGAAGAGGGTGTTCAGTTGTTGCTTTATTCTTGGTTCAGGTGACCAAGGAGGATGGCCATCACTCCCTATCCATCCCTGGAGACTTGTTGGGGGAAGAGCCTCCACCCCCCACCCCGCCCCCACAAATTTTTAGTTCTGGCTGAAACCAGAGAAAAATATGGAGGAAAAAAAAAAAAGGAGTTGAAAACTGAAACAAAGTCCATGAGGTGGGGAGCTAGAAGAAGGCTCCCTTCAAGTAGCTCAGGCCTGGCAGCTTGTGCTGGGCTTGTGGAAGATTCCTCTCACAAGAGGTGAAATAGCTCTGGAAGCAAACCCAAGCACGTGTAGGGCTTGAGGGTCTGTGGGGCTGGGCCACCAGTGTCAACCTGCTGCTCCCACTTCAACCGCACCCAGGGGTGCAGCGCACTGGCGTTTTCTCTCAGACTTCGAGGGTCCAGGGAAGCTGTCTCTGCCCTGGGTGCTCAGGGGGAGACCCCACGGGACCAGTGCAGGCGCAGTCCTGCAGGCCCAAGACTGCCCCCTGGCGCCGACTCACTCCTCCCAAGGGCTCATGTCGGTGTCAATGGCCACACAGTTGTAGGCAGCATATCGGAGCTTCTCCTCACACACCTTGGCGCTGTGGGGGGCAGGGAGTTGTTCAGCACCAGATGTAGAGGCCCCTCCATCATGACCAGGGGCTCTGGGACTCCAATTTGTACCTTGAAGCCCTCCTCCACCCTAGGATGTCACATTTCCCACAAGTCCCACTCCCCAGGCTGGAACTTAGGGAACCCACCTGGCATAGTGCGGCAGGAAGAGGGTGCTGGAGCAGGTGGAAGACTCGGGCAGCGCGTCTGTGGTCTCATAGCTGGGAGTGTGGAAGGACCAGAGATGAGGAAAATTGGAGGGGCACAGGGCAGCGTCTGACAGGGGAATGTGTGTGTGGCGGAGGGCAAAGGCCAGCCACAGGCTCTTCCG
>NW_011494828.1:1007134-1013714 GCF_000754665.1 Bison bison bison
TCCTCTGACAGAGGAGAAGGAAATCAGTGCCCATGTGCTGGTGGAGGAAACTCGACCACCTCCCCCATCTCTGTATCCCAGGAGTGGAGTCTGAACCCAGGCAGTCCTCTGCCCTCTCCACTGACCATTGGTGAAGTTGTTCAGTGCCTCCCAGAAGTACTGCACCCGGGTGTCAGATGGCTCGAAGTCCTCAAACCGGGCTGGTGGGACAAAACCACACAGAATTCATTCTTAGGTCCTTAAGCCCCACCCC
This sequence comes from Bison bison bison, assembly GCF_000754665.1. Taxonomy (NCBI): domain Eukaryota; kingdom Metazoa; phylum Chordata; class Mammalia; order Artiodactyla; family Bovidae; genus Bison; species Bison bison. The sequence continues at coordinate 1,007,388 of NW_011494828.1, forward strand.
GGGACTGTGCTGCCCAGCCCCACACTCACTGAGCTTGCGCAGGGCATCCACAGTGACCTCTGGGTCCCCGCACACCTTCTTCTCCAATTCTTGCCACGTCAGCAAGTCCAGCACAGCCTGCGGCACCACCTTCAGCAGACCTGCCTGCATGGCTGCCACCTGGGGAGAGGGGAGAAGGCCTGGCTGGAGAACAAGGCACAACTCCCAGCTCTGGGTGTGGTGGGGACACCTGGCCTCCACTCACGGAGATAAAGTACCTCTGTGCCCCACAGATCAGCAAGAATATGGGGCAGAGGGGTGGTGGGGGCCAGAGCTCTTGGGCTGGGTTCTGGTGGCCCCTCGGGCTGGGCTCTGGCTCCTGGGAGCTGTCCACAGCTCTCTGTTCCACTGGCCTCTGGGTAGTACCTGCTCCTTGCTCTCTTCTAGCCGTGCCTTCTGCACCAGTTGGATGAAACGGGAACGGTCCTCATATCCCACCACGATGCCTGAACCCCCAGGGATCAGCTCCACCACCTGCTGGTCACTCAGCACAGTGGTGAATGTTAGCTCCTTCCCAAATTTGAACTCAAATGTCTCCTTGTCCATTCCTTCCATCACTTCCAAGAGCTTCACCTGGGGGTTGAAGAGAGGCAGGAAGGTCAGCTTTTCATTGTGGAGATAGTCTTGTTTTTTCTCAAGAAGCTCACAGGAAAGCAGAGGAGGCAGCCAGGCAAGGCAGCTGTTATGCAGGCAATGAGGGCAGTGAGGGGGTTAGTAGATGGGCTGTGAAGCCCAGCATCAAGATGATGCCTAACCAGCCACGGAGATCAGGGAAGGTGTCCTGGGGGAAGTGGCATCTAAGCTGAGACCCAAATGATTGGCTGGGAATTGGTTGGGCCACCAGGAAGTCAGGAGAGAGAACATCTTAAAAAAAGGTGGAAAGAGCAGAAGGCCTGAGGAACCTAACTGGGCAAGTGTCCAGAGATACAGGAGTCATGTAAGGCCTTTTCAGACTCTGCATTTTATCCTAAGCCCAGGGTGGACCACTGAAGGGATTATGGAGATAAGATGGGTAAGAAGGGAGACATGGTCACTAGATCTGCAATCAGTGGCTGGATCAGGAAGGAAGGTGACTAAACCCGAGGGATAGAAGTGAGATGGGAGAGGTGGGGAGATTCCAAAGGCAGATGTGACAGAATGTGGGAGGTGAGGGAGAAAGAAGAGTGAAGAATGACCCTGAGGGGCTTGGCAAGGGGAGGGGTGGGTGGTGGTGCCACTGTGAGACAGGGAGTCCTAGAGGGAGAGGATGAAGAGTGTGCTGAGCCCGAGGTGCCATCTTGGGAGAGAAATCCAGCAGGTAAATGCATATATAGCCCTCGGCTTAGCAGAGAGGCTGGGTCCAGAGGTAATTAATCCTTTCAGGGTCACCGGAACAGTGACAGGAATTGAAGCTATGGGAGTACATGGGTGGGAAAGGGGAAACGTGTGGTACAAGAAGGTTCAGGACAGCCTAGGGGTGCAACAAGCTTGAGAGCTGGGCAGAGAAACCCGGTCCAGGCCCTAACTCACCAGCACAGAGTCCACAGCTGGGAAGTCCTTGCTCCAGCTCACCTCCTCACCAGATAGCTGCTTCCACACGAAACCCGGTAGAGCCAGGACCTGTGGGACAAACACTGCTGTCTTCGTGCCCCGAACTGCCCGGGTTTGGCTGGCTCTTCTTTCCAAGAGCCAGGACTAAGCTGGTGGGGTGCAGATTAGGCTACTCACCAGGAACTCCTTACCCCGAAGGGCAGCCCCCATCAGCTGTCCGATCCACTCATACTTGGCAAAGTCCCGGCAGGAGGGGTTGGGCACATACATGTCCCGGGCCTCGCCTGTGCCATTGCCCTGCCCCCGAGACAGAGCTGTCAGCATGGCCTGTGATGGACCCTCCTGTGTTACCCCAGATGCCTCAACGACTTCCCTGAACACCTTCCCTGCCTGAACACCTTCCACGGAGGGGCCCTGAAGGAGCCCTCTGAACATACAATGACTCCATCCTTCTGCCTAGAAGCTGCCCCGGGCAGTTCAGTCTCTCCCTGTTCCTTCTCCGGCTTAGTCTGGGGCCTGGAAGGTTTGCAGAGACAGAACAGCAGAAACAACTTGGGAGGTGGGGGGTGCTTACCTGGTTGGCCGTCCGTACAAAGAAGGGCAGAGGCACAGGGGTATCCGCCGAGCTAGGGCACAGTTCTTCTGACATGTCTGCCAAGCTGTCCCGGAAACCACCTCCTAAAAGGACAGACAGATGCTCTCAGCTGAGGCACACAAGAGCCCCAGCCCCCATGATGGGGTGAGAAGCAAGCCCCCTATCTAGCTTAGCTGGTCACCCCAGATACCCCAACCACTCTGAATATGGCAGGACTCGTGCTACTGGCCCTCAAGGCCTCACCTTGGTCAATGATGCCTTCTGCAATGAATTTACACTCCCACCACTGGTCATAGCGCATGGGCCACCTGTAAGGAGGGGTAAGTCTCTATCATTACACCGGGCTAGGGCTCGGGATGACCCACCAGCCCAGGGTCCACCCAGGAGTAAGGGCTACAGAGGGGTAATGCTGAGGGGTCCAGAGGCAGTGTGTGGGTGGAATGGGTCCATGTGTGCCCTGAGCAGGTCCCCTGCCCCAAAGCCATACCTGTAGTCCAGGGGCTTTTCATACTTGTCAGAGGGCTTGAGGCCTTCGTAAACCTGGGGCCAGGGAGAAGGGGAGGGAGTTGTGGGAACGTCCGGCCCCACTCTTGCCCAAAGACCTTGCTCAGGTCCCTCCTGGCCCAGTGCCCCCTAGTCCCCCTGCTGACCCGCCCTTGCTCTGACCCCAGGTGACACCCAGGTGACCAGACCTGGGTGAAGACAGCGTTCTTGCAGGCGGGATCCCGTAAGGGGCAGGCACGGTGTTCCATGGCGAGGCGCCGGTTGATGTACAGACGTGGCATGAAGCTGGGCTTGCTGCTCTCTGAGTCACGCAGGCACTGGGCCACCAGGCCTGGCCGCTGGCGTGACAGCAGCAGGAACTGCTTCACTTGCTGGTGGGGAGAGGTGGCCAGAGCGGGGCCGGCAGGCAGTCAGCCTCTGTCCAGGCCCTGGAACATTTCTCTGTTCCAACCCCACGGGGCCAGTTCAAGCCTACTCTATCCCTGGTCCTTGCTTTCAGTCTCTTCCTTAGTCCAGCCACCAGGGGAAGCTTTCTAAAACCCAATTTTGTCGTTACCTTACATAAAAACCCAACTTTGTCATTATCTTACATAAAAACTTCCCAATGGCTCCACTGACCAGGAACAAAGTCTGGCCCCGGTGCCCTTGGCTACCAGGGCCAGCCTCCTGCCCACGTCTTCCTGCCTCATCCCATGTCACACTCACATCTATTGCTATGCTTCTCTCAAGTCATCCTGAGCAGCTAGGAACTCCCAGTGGGCACCTTTCATATAACCTGCCCTGTCCATGCTGTCACCTCTCCTCCCCAAGCTCTGTGTATTTCACATACTCTCTGGGAAATAGGACCGTAAACACTAAATTTTGACTATTTGTGTCTGGATTTCCTCCTATGTTCCCAGAGCCTAGCAAAAGTCTAGGCCTAGAGTAGATCTAAGAACTTTCTGATGAAGCGTGAAACACTGCAGAAAGGGGTGCCCACTGCCAAGACCAGCACTGAGTGAGTCAGGCTCACCTTAATCTCACTAAAGGTGCCCAGCGTGTGGTCCCAGGCTGGTACCAGGTGGTGCAGGACGCTGTCTAAGATCTTTATGAATCTGGTGAGGTTGGGTAAAGATAATTGCGGCTGAAGTCATAGATGCAAGACCCTCTCAGCACCCCCAACACACAGGGACAGGAGAAGGCAGGGCCCAGGGGCTCTCTGCCTCTTGAAGTGGAACAGCATTCGATATAAGATCAGACAAAAGGTTCAGGATGGGGGGAGGGGGGAGGGACTAACTGGCCCAGGACCACAGCCACCTCTGCAGGAGAACAGCTCTGCGGTACAGTACTTCCGGGTCAGTGCCTTCTAGGCGTGGGTATCGCACGAGATTGGTGGGCTGAAACAGGTCTGCATTTAGCCCTAATTCTCGCTGTCTAGAAGACTTGATCTTGACCCCTCGAAGACGCACATCAATCCCGTCATCTGGGGGAAGAGTCAGAGTGAGCTCACTTATGGCGCCTGCTGCCTCTTTGGCCCCGAGACCTGAGAATGGCTCCTTAATGCTCAGCTTTGTGTCACCCTTAGCCCCTAGAAACTTGGGACCTTTGGGATCCCCTTCTATCACCCGATTCTGATGATTATATTTTGTGCTAGTTCCTCCATCCACCACTATAATATGGGGATGCCTGAAGGTCCCAACTCCATTCCTCTTCCAGGTGAGCCCAAGCACTTCTATGGCTTTAAGGCAGGCCTATACCCAGCACCGTCCCCTTGGCTTGGGCCCCAAAGCTTCAGATCTTGGCGTTAGTTCAGTTGTCACCTTTATCCCAACTCCAAGTCCATCTCCTTCACTCCATACTCACTGCCAGCTAACCCCCGTCTACATGCTGGGGCTCCCTTTCCCTCCTTGTGGCCTTAAGCCCCACCTCGGCACTCGACGATGCGGATCTCGATGATTGGGAGGTGGACAGTCATGTCCTCCAGGACACAGACGTCCCCGATCAGGGTCCTGAGGGGATGAATATGAGGAACTTTGGAAACCCCTTGTCTTCAGGGGTTGCTGGGGTCACAGCCCACTTTGTACCTCCAAACTGGGCCAGATCCTGCTCCCAGGATCATGTCCCCCCTCCCAGCCCAGGTCAGTTCACTCACTCGTCAATGTTCACGTCACTCAGCTTCTTCAGGTTGTCCCCTTCACCCCCATAGACCACCACCCGCTTAGGCATAAAGTTGTCATCTGTGGTATCCACCGTTAGTAGTAGTTTCCTGAGGGTTAAGAGGGTGCACATGTGTCTTTACACACTCACAGGTACGTGGCTCACCCACCCTGTTGTGCTCAGAGCCCACTCACTTGACAATGGTGCCCTTTTTCATGGTCAGCCGTACCCAGTGCTGGCACTGGGACCCATCGCTCTCCCAGTAGGTGTCCGCGTTGCTGTCTGTCAGGCAGGACACATTGAACTCCTCCTGGGGAGGGTAGAGAGGTGGATGGGCCAGGGAGCACAAGAGAGAAAGCACAGTGGAGCTGAGCTGGAAATCCATCTGGTAAGGGTGGAGGTGTCGAGGGATTCCTATAGGACTTCTAAGACTGGGGGGTGGACTGAGTCTGGCCTGTGGGGATTCAGGTTTGGCTGTGGCTTAGAGGTTAGAGTTCCGAATCTAGCAGGATGTTACTACATCTTGCTTGGGGTGGGAGGAGTCCCAGCACCCACCGTGTAGGAGGAAACGTCTATGCTCTCCACATACTGCTTCACGCTACCCAGGTTCTCATCCTCCTTGCCCAGGTGGTCGTACAAGAAGTGGATCAGGTCCTCGTCGCACTCGTAGGTCCACGTCGGGGGCACATAGCTAAGCGACCCCAAGTCCCTAATTAGGTCGGGCCCAGACCTGGAGCTCCTTCCTCCCCAGCCCATCCCAGCTTACTCACAGTAGCCTTTGTACAGCTTCAGTGTATGCCTCGGCCGGCTGAGGCCTTGATCCCAGGCGATGCGAGTATGTCAAGTCCACCACCTGTTCCCATCTGTGCGCACAGAATGGGGGACGGGATATGGAGACCTCAGAGGGTGGCAGAAGACCCCGGAGCCTTCTCCAGCGCTCTGACTTTTCTAAACCATGCCTCCAGAAGCCCCACCCCAGCTCCCTTTAGGTCCCGCCCTTTTTTCTGTCAATCCTATCAGATCACTCCGCCCGGGCTGTGCCAGTCTAGGGCCTGGCAGTCGGCCAGCAAGCCCCACCCCTCCCAGCGCAGGACCTGAGCACCGGGCGGTAGTCCACTCCGAAGAGCTGCTGCTGCCGCTGGAGGTGGTCTGGAGTGTCGATGGGTACCAGGCGGGCCCCGCCCTCGGCCGGGCGGCACACCAGGAGCCAGCCTTCGTCCAGCCCGCAGTCGCCCAGGTGTTCCGCCAGCTGCTCCTGCCGGAACGCACAAGACGAGGACAGCCGTCAGGGAACTGCCAGCGGCCCGCCCTGCCCAGCCCAGGGCGAAGGGCACCGGACGCTAAGTCAGCTCGACATGGGGGAGGGGAACAGCCAGGGGCTTCCCTGGTCCCGGGGTCTTTTGCACCTTGGTCAGCTTCACCCAGAGCCCGTGGCCGTTGCACAGCTCTTCGCCTGTGGTACGCACGCAGGCGCCGCGCCGCAGCTCGATGCTGTCGCGGGCCGCGCGGAGGGCCCCGGAGCC
>NW_011494828.1:1013868-1027714 GCF_000754665.1 Bison bison bison
CCCAGCAGCTGTCGCGGGGACTCTAGCGCCGCGCCCGGACCCGGGCCAGCCATGGCGGTGTGGCCCAGGGAAGCCCGGGGGCGATCCGGGCGGAGGAGCTTCGGCCGAACCCGCGGACAGAGCTTCCCACCACCTTCAGCCCCGCCCTCGACCAGCCTTCGCCGTAAGTTCTGGACTAAGCGCACCTCATGTGTCGCCGTATTGTCCTGTGTACTTGGATACTCAATCCTGTTATCTATTTCAGTGTCTTCCACTCAGTCAGCCAGACCCAAGTTCCGAAGTTTCTACCTGATCAATCTCCCCACTCCATTCCCATTGCTACTACCACTTACCCCCATTGCTACTACTCTCCTTTAAGCCACCATCCATCCTATCGAGCCCGAAACGCTATTCCTTCAACCTTCTGGAGCTTCCCTGCTCCCAGTGAGTCTCAGTACAACCAGCTGAATCTTTAAGAATCTGTTAGCTATCCTGTCAGGCTTCCCATCCTAGGAGCAGTGTGATTAAAATGTTTGGGAAAATGATCCCTCCCCAGCCTGGCTGCTGACAGGACTCTTGAGTCATTTAGACTTGCTCCTGGTAGTTACTCCTCAGGAGTAACTGGTGATCATTATCCAGTTTCTCAGGGCACTGGTGATCATTATCCAGTTTCTCCCAGTAATTATAAACCAAATGAGAGGAAAGGCCAACGTGGGAAGAGAGGAGGCAAAAACAAACAAACCACGTACAGAAGTTGTTCAGTCGCTCAGTCGTGTCCGACTCCCGGCGACCCCCTGAATTGCAGCAGGCCAGGCCTCCCTGTCCATCACCAACTCCCGGAGTTCACTCAGACTCACGTCCATCGAGTCAATGATGCCATCCAGCCATCTCATCCTCTGTCGTCCCCTTCTCCTCCTGCCCCCAGCCCCTCCCAGCATCAGAGTCTTTTCCAATGAGTCAACTCTTCACATGAGGTGGCCAAAGTATTGGAGTTTCAGCTTTAACATCATTCCTTCCAAAGAAATCCCAGGGCTGATCTCCTTCAGAATGGACTGGTTGGATCTCCTTGCAGTCCAAGGGACTCTCAAGAGTCTTCTCCAACACCACAGTTCAAAAGCATCAATTCTTCGGCGCTCAGCTTTCTTCACAGTCCAACTTTCACATCCATACATGACCACAGGAAAAACCATAGCCTTGACTAGACAGACCTTTGTTGGCAAAGTAATGTCTCTGCTTTTCAATATGCTATCTAGGTTGGTCATAACTTTTCTTCCAAAGAGTAAGCGTCTTTTAATTTCATGGCTGCGGACCATCTGCAGTGATTTTGGAGCCCAGAAAAATAAAGTATGACACTGTTTCCACTGTTTCCCCATCTATTTGCCATGAAGTGATGGGACCAGATGCCATGATCTTCGTTTTCTGAACGTTGAGCTTTAAGCCACCTTTTTCACTCTCCTCTTTTACTTTCATCAAGAGGCTTTTTAGTTGCTCTTCACTTTCTGCCAGAAGGGTGGTGTCATCTGCATATCTGAGGTTATTGCTATTTCTCCCAGCAATCTTGATTCCAGCTTGTGCTTCTTCCAGCCCAGTGTTTCTCATGATGTACTCTGCACAGAAGTTAAATAAGCAGGGTGACAATACACAGCCTTGATGTACTCCTTTTCCTATTTGGAACCAGTCTGAGATGTAACTCATACCATATAAAGTGTACAAATCATTGTTTTTTAATATATAACATTAATCTTTAATAGTAAATAATATGTATAACAAAATTTGTAATCTTGACCACTTTTTAAAAGTGTACAATTATCTATTTCCAAAACTTTTTCATCACCCCAAACAGGAAACTCCGTATCCTTAAGCAATAACTTCTCATTGTCCCCACTCCCTAGTCCCTGGGGACTAATCTACTAAAGCTCTAATCTGCTTTTTGCCTCTATGAATTTGCCTATTATAGATATTTCATATAAGTGGAATGATACAGTATTTGTCATTTTGTGTCTGTCTTACTTCACTGAGCATAATGTTACAACAATGTTGTTGCATGTATCAGAACTTTATTTTTATGGCTGAATAATGTTCCATTGTATAAATACACTACATATTGTTTATCCATTCATTTGTTGATGGACACTTGGGTGGAAACTTTGTTTTGATTTAGTTATCAAATAAAGGTATCAAGAAATAAATAATCCCATGTAATTTTGTGAGTTTCCCATTTTTTTTCTCCTTAGTAAATTGGGAACATAGTGCCTCTCTTCTGATCTCTCCAAACTATTTGTATGCTGTCACACTACTACAAGATAAAGTGAATACGTGCACTTAACAAAGGCCTGCATGAGCTGAACTCTGTGGATAGTTCCAGATTATTTAAATCCACTAGCTTGATATCCTGTTTTCCATTAAGCTAATTGCTCTTTTGCATCTTCTCTTTGCACATGCTATTCCCTTTGCTTGGAATACCTCATTGTTTTCCCCAATTAAATGGAGTCCTTGCTACTTGCGTCTAGCTTTTTCCATTTACCATTGTGATTGCTGATTTCTGTGTTTCCTCATCAGTCTGTAGCTCCTTAGAGGAAGAAAATGCCTTGTTCACCACTGTAACCTCTGCGCCTACTATAGTGCCCGCCTCTTTCTAGGTAATATAAGTATTTAATTATTTCAGTTTCCTGTACAACTTTGTTCTACCACAGTTGTGGCTGGTTGGGCCCGGCATAAAATTATTAGAATCGTGGACAGAGGGAGTGAAAAGTGAGCCTTGGGCCGAGTTTTCTGGGATTCCCAGGCCGTCAGAGGAGAGCAAACTCCTCACACCATGCGAAGTGTACTTACAGCAAAGTTCTTTGGGGGGGGTGGGGGGTGGATGTGTGTTTGTTGTTGCGTCGCTACAGCGGAATTTACGGTGAAGAGACTAGGGGTGGGGTCCTACCGGCAGCAGCTCGGGCAGCCCAGGAGCAGTAGCGGGAGTCTGATCATGTGACCTTCAATATGGCGACTGCCCTGGCTCATCCCTGGAAGGGGCGGAGCCTGGGCAGAGGGCAGGCTCAGATTCAGTCTATAACGGGGACTGTGCTCGCGTTTACGGACAGCTTATCATGGAGGCGAAAGAGTCTAGGTGAGTTCTCTGGATCACCACGCAGTGTGGTCATAGGGGCTTCTGACCCGAATCTTCCAGCCTAGGAATCTGTTCCTATACCCTTCTTCCCCAGCCCCGAGAACCCAAGTCGCTGGGATTCCAAATCCTCCAACCATGGATTCTTAAAATATTCACCCCAGGGACTACCTAGCTGGACTGCGTACCCCAGACCTTAATTTAGGAGACGCCCCCTGGACTTTCTAATCCTCAACTAAGATCCCCATTTCGGGCTTTCATCTCTGATCCCCCCATGACTATCCGTCCCCGTCTGGAGATTTTTCAGCCCCAAAACCTTCCAGCCCCGGAACTAGCCCATGGATACCCTTGTTCCAGAGACATCCCCTCCCCTCACCAATTCTCCTAAGTGAGTTTTCGTCTCCTCACCCGCACTCTCCTAGTCCTTCCAGTGGCTTTGAGCCTGGGGAAACTGGGACTATGCGTAGGGTAAAGGCCCCAGCACCGGCCCTTCTAGTCCTGTACACCACCTGATAGGCAGAGAGAGGGCGGAATCGGCGGGGAGGCGCAGCTTGGTAGCTGGTCTGGAGAAGGCAGATAGCTCTGCTAGATGGACTGTCTCCGGCTTTAGAACTCGAGCCCTGCCCAACCCCCAGCCTAGTTTACTGAGACCTACCCTTCCCTCCTCCTGATCCCCAGACCTCAGGGTTTTCCGGAGCTTAAGAATGACACCTTCCTGCGAGCAGCGTGGGGAGAAGAAACAGACTACACTCCTGTTTGGTGCATGCGGCAGGCAGGACGCTACTTACCAGGTCAGGGTCAGGGCCTCGGAGTCTAGGTAAAACTTTGGAGAGTGAAAAGTTTTGGAGGGGCAGAGAAGGGCTCTTGGAGGTTCCCCAAGGCTGAGCCCTGCCTTACCTTTTCTGTCTGCAGAGTTTAGGGAAACTCGGGCTGCCCAGGACTTTTTCAGCACCTGTCGCTCCCCAGAAGCCTGCTGTGAACTTACCCTGCAGGTGAGGGGTCGACAAAAGAGGAGGGATTTATGTTCTCCGCAGGCCACCTAGCAATCTGTCTTCTGTTCCCTATAGCCACTGCGTCGCTTCCCTCTGGATGCTGCCATCATCTTCTCCGACATCCTTGTCGTACCCCAGGTACCTGCTCAGATCTGACTCACAAATGTGTAAAACAGAAAGGACAGTCAAGGCTCAAGAAAAGCACTTACCCTTATGGGGCAGAGGGAAAAACAGGCTGGAGGAGATGGAGCTTGGCTGTTTCATTCTCCTTTTCCTCCTTCCTGGCATGGGTTGAACAGATCTCATTCTCCAGGAGTTACAGGTTGGGAACCCAGATGTTTTCTCCCCTGCCAGGCACTGGGCATGGAGGTGACCATGGTGCCTGGCAAAGGGCCCAGCTTCCCAGAACCATTAAGAGAAGAGCGGGACTTAGAGCGCCTCCAGGATCCAGCAACAGTGGCCTCTGAGCTGGGCTATGTGTTCCAGGCCATCACCCTCACTCGACAGCGGCTGGCTGGGCGTGTGCCACTGATTGGCTTTGCTGGTGCCCCGGTAATATGGACCAGGGCAGGGACTTGGGCTTGGAGAAGTTACTTTGGCAGGTCTGGGTGAAGACAAGGGAAGGAAGGATCAATCTGGCTTTTGCCTTTTGCAGTGGACTCTGATGACATACATGGTTGAGGGTGGCGGCTCAAGCACCATGTCTCAGGCCAAGCGCTGGCTTTACCAGAGACCACAAGCCAGTCACCAGCTGCTTCGCATCCTCACTGATGCTCTTGTCCCTTATCTGGTGGGACAAGTGGCTGCTGGTGCCCAGGTAAGACCTGAGGGAGAGACATAGCCTGGGGCTTAATCTTTAAGGACCAGAAACAATACAGTTCCTTATACCTGAGAAGCTAGGTATCTTAATGCCAGGCATAAAAGAGGCTTGACCTGCAGTGATCTGGCTGGAGCAGCTAAGCCCAGATACTGGCAGGGGGGCTTAGTGCTCTGTTCAAAGACCAAAGCTAGCACTGGGATCTGGAGAAGGCAAAACTTTTTGACTGGAACTAGGTTTATAGGCTTAGGCAATCTCAGGGATGAAGTCACTTGGGGAAAATTGAGGCATATTCTACATGTGCCTCCTCTTTGTATGTTACGTATTTCATTTATTTTCATCACCCTGTAATTGTAGGCATTGCAGCTCTTTGAGTCCCATGCAGGGCATCTTGGCCCACAACTCTTCAGTAAGTTTGCACTGCCCTACATCCGTGATGTGTCCAAGAGAGTGAAGGCCGGGCTGCAGGAGGCAGGCCTGGCACCAGTGCCCATGGTAAGGATGGGGGTGGGCCAGTGGAGCTATCAGGTTAAGTCCTGCATGGAACTAAGTGACCACTAGAGGGCAGCAGAAGTATGACTGAGGTATATTATTAAGAGCCAGCAGAGCAAAGCTGTCTGCAGCCTGAGATTTGCCCTTTCCCCCAGATCATCTTTGCTAAGGATGGACATTTTGCCCTGGAGGAGCTGGCCCAGGCTGGCTACGAGGTGGTTGGGCTTGACTGGACAGTGGCCCCCGAGAAAGCCCGGTGAGTGATGGAAGGTGAGGTGGAGCAGGGGACAGTTACACTATGTGCAGTCACCAGAACAGGGCCCTGACTCTGCTTCCAGGGAACGCGTGGGAAAGACAGTGACCCTGCAGGGCAACCTGGACCCCTGTGCCCTGTATGCATCTGAGGTAACAACCAGGTTCTTGTGTGTGTGTTGGTGACTTTGTCTGCACTCTCATGGTTCTGGATGTGGTTGTGTTTATTACTATGTGTATGTTTTCATCATCGGTTCTCCCTTCTACTCCATTCACAACATGGACTCTAGGAAGGCAGGAGTTTCTTTTCATTGATTTCGTTCATTTGGCCCTTCTTAGTGCCTGGTCCATGCTAGGAATCCAGTAGTTTTTTGAATGACTGAGTAATACTGAGTGCCTCCATGTGTGTGTCACTATTATGTACCGGGAGGACAGAGGCGTGCTGGCCCCCCTGTAGCCAGTGCCCTGTTGGTCCCCCTAGGAGGAGATTGGGAAGCTGGTGCAGCAGATGCTGAATGACTTTGGGCCACAGCGCTACATTGCCAACCTGGGCCATGGACTTTACCCTGACATGGACCCAGAACATGTGGGAGCCTTTGTGGATGCCGTGCACAAACACTCTCGCCTGCTTCGACAGAATTGAGCATGTCCCTTTTCCCTGAAGTACCTCTGACACAGATGATTGTTTCCAGGAGAATAAAAGTTCAAGAGTTGCAGTCTTGCATGTGGTTTTGTTTGTGAAAGATCTGTGCCCTTATCCTCCATTCCTTCTTAGCCTCTTCCTTCCCTGGGCTGCTTCTTGCATCCTCTCCCACAAGTCCTTGGAGCTCAGATATCAGTGCCTAGGCACTGTTGGACTTCATGTAAGGGCCCTGACACCAACGTTCTCTCAGATCTCCAAGCCCCAGAGCCACATGGGGTTGCATAGATCTTCCTAGGAGTGGGAGCTGTGACATGTACAGGGAAATGGGGTCCCTACAGCATGTGAAGCCAGGGCTTTGTGTCTGGGGAGGAAGAGTGTATAGATCAGAGAGGGACACAGAAATGGTTAGAATATTCAGAAAGGCCTGTTGAGGAAGATGGGGTCTAGGTCAGCAGGAAGAAGCTGAGAGGCCTTCAGCTTTGACCCGAAAAGTTGGGTAGAGGGCATAAAGATCGGCTGAGTTGCTTAGACATGCATCACGGAGCTGAGAAGGCTTCTGACACCAATAGGCTTCTTTTCTGTGTATACCCTCTGATTTTCTCAGTATCTTGATGTTTCTGCTCATCATAATGGTACCTACTTTCTGGGGTCCGGCCCTGATGTGCCTGTGAGCTCTGGAAAGCGGTCTGGTGTGGTAGGAAATTCTTCATTTGTTATTCCACATCTTATTAGAGTGCTAGGAACCCTCTGTGCTATAGGCCTAACCAGCTCCCTGTCCCAGCCAGGGTGATAGAGAATACAGAGAAAGGCCCCATTTATTGAAAAAACACAATTTCTGATTTTAGAAAAATGATCTTTTCTGTGATCCGTGATTTATTCATAGAAAAGCACTGTGAGTTCACATACTTGCTAAAAAACGGCAATTGTGATACAGAAATGGGAGTGGTGTCTTTTGTTTTTTTAACCAACCTATCAGGCTGAGAGGTTGTACGGCCCATGACGGAACAGTAAGACTTCAGTAGCCACAAACAGCAAATACAAATTATTGGTCAGTGTGGAGGAAAAAAAAAGTGACACAGTTTGTCAGAGAAAGCAAAATAAAGCAGACAGGTCTTTAGTTCACACTCTAGCTATACCACCCCTTCCCTATCACACCCCACCCCCTACTCGGGAACTAAGACAGGAAACAGGAAACACCAAGACACTGGCATCTAAATGACTCTTCTGAATGCCTGCGCCATCTCCTACAATTCCAGGCAAGGAGAGGGGCAGGAAGGTAGCAGGAACATGACACACTGCAGGTCAGCCAGAGCTAACAGAGGGGCTGTCCACCTGGGCTAGAAGCTAGTCAGGGCAAGGCCAAATGCATTCCAGCTGCAGCCTCCAAATCAGTGGCCCATGGGACTGTAGCAGAAGCGGGCAGAGGAAGCTTGAGGTAGAAAGGCAGGGGAAGAAAGCGGGTGCAGGGGAAGCAGAGAAATGTGGCGCTGAAGGAGCCACTCAGGGCAGAGGGAGCTTAGTGCTCAGAAGCTTGTTGGGTGACAGTGATGAGTACAGGAGCCACAGAGATGGGGAACATGTTTAGCTGGCGCGAGAGAACAGAGGAATGGGGATGAGAGATCTGGCAAAAAGAGAAGGGACACATTCATGCAGATCCTAGAACATGAATTCACAGACAAACCTACATGTGGAAATACCACAGTTACTCAACAGAGACAGATACAGACCAAACAGATTTACACACGTGCGTTCATGTGTGGCCAGATACACACAGACTAAACATGCACCAGCAAACAGCAACAGACACACAGGTACGTACTACAGTGTGCTCACATATGCGCGTACCCTTACACGGAAACCCACCGTCCAGCACACAGACCTGACACATGCACATAAATATATATGTGCACATACAGGCATGCACAGATATACCTATGCACACAGACACACGTATTTAGTCATTCAGGTCTCTACGCACACTTAGAGATGAGACCAGACACTAAGACAACGGTGTCCAGGGCAGATGAACATTATGAGCTCAGTGGCCTCCCAGACATTCACCTTCACCTGTTTCTCAGAAACTCGTCAGACTCCTAGAGAGGCTGTGTGAGGCAGGAGCAACAGCTTCCGTGTCCTCATGGCTTCATGAGGTGAAAGTCTAAGTCCAGACTGGGCCTCCTCACCCATCACTGGGCTATGAATGCCCTTCTGCAGGCTGGGGTTTCTGCATAGACTAGACTTGAGATTTCCTCTTTACTGGCCATTTTTCTCCCTGCCATCCCCAATCTTCCACTGCCAACAGAATATACTCTGCAAGGGAAACCTGAGAAATGGTTGTGAATCTCCTCAGAAAACAAGCCTATCTTCCCACCCACAGCTATAAGTACCCATCAAATTAGAACCAGAATTATAAATAGTTACAACTTTACAACATAATTGGCAACACACAGACTATAGTATTTACAGTACCATAAACGCTTCTGTTTCTCTGGTTACGCAATCCCTGAGACGGAACAGTGTTCTGTGTTTGCCAAGGGAGAGAGGGGCAATGCCCGGGACACGCAGGATACAAGGGCCTGAGGTGGCATGTTGTGGGTGCTGATTGGTCTGCAGGGCCCTGCTCCTCCAGGAACAGTGGGCTGTTGTAAGAACCCTGCCCAGGCAGGCATGCTGGCTACAGCTGGACTCTCCCCATGCTTAGCCCTGTGGTCCTCTGGCTTCAGCCACAGGTGCTCAGAGTCCTCTCAGGGTGGACAAATGCTTGTGTCCGTGGCCTGAACTGATGGTACCTGGGAGCCCAGGCTGCCCTGGCAGCAAGCTGTCTGCTTTCTCAGCCGAAGCGCTCTCGCACCAGCAGCATCAGCTTCTTCTTGCCTTTGTAGATCTGTTTGAGGTTGTCGATGAACTGGGCAAACTGAAGGTGGCCATCCTGAGGCAGCAGGAAGGTCTCCCGGGCCTTGCTCAGAAACTCAATGAACTCTCCATAGTGGCGAGGGCTGATATGCGTCAGGCGCGAGTGTGTGGTGTTGATGTAGGCATTGATGGTGGCATCCAGCAGCTGGCGCAGGGGAGCCTTGTCGGTGGACATGAGCTTTCCTGAGCTGCGGCGGCCTGGGATGCCGGCCAGTCCAGGAGCAGTCACCGTGCAGCGCCGAAGGATGTCTGAAAGCACTGTGGCGCAGTGCACGCTCTTCACCACCAGGGGGATCAGGGCCGCCAGCTCATTCTTGCCCAGGGAGTGGCTGAGGGCGCAGGCCCAGAGCACATCGTTGATGGCCGGGTGGGTGTCCTGGTTGTAGGCCAGGTTGAGATGGCTCATGGCCAGTGAGGCCAGCTTGAAGGCACGTAGCGGGTAGCCACGGAGCTCCATGTAGCGGGCGATGGTGAACAGCTGTGAGTGAGTCATGCCGCCAGCCGCAGCATCGATGGCAATCTGATAGGCTGCTTCGAAGGCGATGTGGTCCTTCTCACAGAGGGTAAGGGCCGACAGGGCACAGCTCTGCGGATCCTTCATAGCGCACTGCAGGGCCAGGGTGCGAGCACAGCTGGCCAGCTCCTCCCGCTGTGGATAGTCAAGACTGAGGCGCAGGATGGTGGTGTGGGAGACGGCTGTGGCAGCCACAATACTGGTAGCCTCGGTGGGGGTGAAGAGTGTGTACCAGCTCTGCAAGATGCTCACCAGGGCCCGCACACCTGTCAAGGAGAGCCTGTGCTCAGCCATGGGCCTCCCGGTCCTGATCCAGGTCTACTCAGATTACCATTTGGGGTGAGAACTTGGCCAGCAGGGACAAGCTCTCCCTCCTCAGCAGCCCTGAGATGATCTGCAGTAACCAGGGCTAGGGGGGCAACCCCGGTGGCCAGACCCCATTTGAGGTCTCTTCCCATCCCTTCTTTCCCCCAGGTCAGAGGCTTGAAAGTTTCTGCAGGTGCTCTTAGCCCCTCACAAGGATGAAGCAACAGAGCCTGTGGTTTGCCTGCTCCAAGGCAGGAGTCTCAGATCTGCCCCTGGGTTTTCTAGCTGAAGTGAAGCCTCTCAGCGCAGAGTTTTGTGCTGGGGCTTTGGGCACTAGATGGGGTCTCGAGCCTCCAAGTTGTTTGGGATTTCTCAGAAGCATGGACAGGGACTGGGACTAAACAACTGGGCCAACTACCTCCTAAGGCTGCACTTGAGTACTGGTGGCTGAAAATTCATTCTTTTAGAATGTTTCTAGCAGAGGATCAGAGTGCTGCTTGCCCTCAGGGTACAATCCAAGCAGTGAGGGAAGACCTTGGTCAGGCTGAACAGGGCCATCTTCTCCTTCCAGCAGCCTCATCCTTTCCTAGGCCATCAATAATGGAATATGAGAGCTCTAAGGATTCACTGTCCTGTCCCAAGAGTAGGGCCTAGGAATCCTTTCCCCTGGGGGCACAGGGAGCTGGGAGACTCACCCACTTCTGTGGCACAGGTTACCAACCACCGCACCATCTCCCGGCGCCTCCAGTTGAGGGTTGATAAGGTCATCCTCATCACCTGGGCGAAAAAAAGTGGCGTTCCCAGCGGACTCAGCATAACTGCTATAACCTCTCCCTCCTCCTCGCCATTCTTTTATGTATGTGTGTTTATTTGTGCCTTAAACAACCATCTCTCCCCTGAGAAGTACAGATGGGTTTGTTTAATTTCTGCCCCATCCTGCCACCAGATAGAAGATTTCTCTGATGATCTGTAATGAATAAACCCCTTATTATCACACCTTGACTTGGAGGAATGGGGGTGGGTAGGGAAAAGATGGGGACCTTGTGGAGCCTAAGGCTATACTGCTTAACTGGCCTTAACTTCAAAACAGAGCCCCAAATTGAGTCCTGACCTTGTGACTAGCCTAGAAGCTATGTTCTGGGGACACAGAAAGAATCAGACCTGACCCATGCCCACTCCAGTCCTCATGGGATCTTAACTCCCTGTCACTAGGCCAGAAGTTTAAAGTGGGGATGGCCCACTCCTCCTCCATACCTGTAGCCCCAGCTCCAAGGCCACGTTGAGCAGGGTGCCATCTGTACTACTGTCCGTGGGAGTAGCAATCTTGAATGCATCTTGGGCCAGTTTGAAGATGAGGGAGGAAGAATGGATGTGCTTCTGTATTGCTTCCAGGATTGTTCGGAGCCTCAGAGTGTCCCCTACAGGTGCCAAGAGAAGGGGCAGGGACAAGATCTTCTTTAAAGCTTCCCTGAACAGTCAGCTGATCACAACAGGTGCTGGTTGAACTGGCTGGTGTCAATGCACGGAATGCTTCCGAATGGTCGGGGTGGTCAAGCTTTGTCTCCACTGAACCCACTGGAGGCTCCTTCCTTCCCCAGGCACCCATGCAAATTCACTGCTCTCCACCTTTTCATCGCCCTTGACCCCTTACCCTTTTTTCCCCTCAGGATCTTTAGGTCCCAGAAATAACTTTTTCTAACACCTGAATTTTGAGAGCTACTTATACAGGAGAAGGAAGCCACATTATTGCCAAGAAAGTATTCCAGTCCCAAGGTCTGCTTCTCAGTACAGTTCCCTGGAACTGTAGGCAAGTAGGCAAGTATGAGTGCACAGAGTTATGGAATACGTTGCAGGAATGCCATGAGTACCACATAAGGTAAAGGCAGTAGGGTATATGAGAGATTGGTGTATCTTCTGAAGGGGTAAAATGTGAAATAAAGAGAGAAGAAAAAGTAGGTCTTATGTCTTACAAAGAGGTGCAGTGCTAAGAGTGTACAGGCTTTGGAGTAAAATACATTGGGAAATGAACCTAGTTCAGCCAGTACCAGACCAGTTACTTCATCTATAAAATAGAAACAATAACCTTTTAAGGTCGTGGAGGGAATTATAAACAATTTGTGTACAGGTAATATGTGTGTGCATGCATATAAATGAATAGAATATATCCGGGGATTTTTACAACACTGTCTTAGCAGTAGTAGTTATCTTTGGGTGTCAGGATTGAGAGATCACCTTTTTTCCTTCTATCCTCTTTAAAATCAATTAAGACATTTAATAGACTTTTTTTTTTTTTTTGGTGGGACCTTAGTTCCTCAACCAGGGATCAAACCCAGGCCCTCAGTAGCAAGAGCAGAGTCCTAACCACTGGACAGCCAAGGAAACCCTGACTTTATGTTTTTAAAGTGGTTTTAGGTATACAGAAAATTGAGCAGATAAGACAGAGAGTTCTCACATATCCCCCTCTTTCCCCTTTCAGTTTCCCTTATTACTAACATCTTACATTGAACGAACACTGATACATTGCTATTAACTGAAGTCCACAGTTAACATTAGGGTCCACTGTGTTATACAATCCTATGGGTTTTGACCAACGCATAGTATCATGGGTTTGCCATTACTATGTCATATAGAATAGACTCATTGCTGTAAAAATCTCCTGTGTTCCCCCTGTTCATCCCTCTTCTCTTTCCTTCTGAAACTACTCATCTTTTTACTGCCATTATAGTGTTAACTTTTCCACAATGTCGCAGGTTTGGAATAGTATGTAACCTTTACAGACTGGCTTCCTTCAGGAAGCAAAATACACTTGTTTCCTTAAATGTCTATTTATAGCTTGGTAGCTCTTTTTTTTTAAATTTAGTTTCAGTTGATGTACAATATTATATACATTTCAGGTATACAAGATAGTGATTCACACTTTCTAAGGTTATACTCCATTTATAGTTTATAAAATACTAGCTATATTCCTATAATGTATCCTTGTAGCTTACTTATTTTATACATAGCAGTTTGTACCTCTTAGACTCCTTCCCCCATCCAGACCCTCCTCCCCACCTTACCTCCCCACGCTGGTAACAAGTTTGCTCTCATACTCTGTGAGTCTGTTTCTTTTTTGTTATATTCAATAGTTTGTTGTATTTTTTAGATTCCACATATAAGTGATATCATACAATATTTGTCTTTCTCTGACTTGATTTACTTAGCAGAATATCCTTCGATTCCATCTATGTTGCTGTAAATGGCAAAAATTTCTTCTTTTTTGTGACTGAGCAGTATTTGATTATATATTTATACCATCTCTTCTTTACCCATTCATTTCTTGATGGGACACTTAGGTTGGTTCTATTTATTATCTACTGTAAATAATGCTGTCATGAACACTGGGGTACATGTATCTTTTTCAATTCACGTTTTACATTTTTTGGCTATATACCAAGGAGTGGAACTGCTGGGTCATATCGTAGTTCTAATTTTCTGAGAAACCTCCATATCATTTTTCACAGTGGCTGCATCAATATACATTCCCACCAAAAGTGTACAAGGGTTCCCTTTTCTCTACGTCCACACCAACAGTTGTTATTTGCATTCTTTTTGATGATAATCATTCTGACAGGTGTGAGGTGATACCTCATACAGTTAGAACTGGACACCAAACAACAGACTGGTTCCCGATAGGAAAAGGAGTACGTCAAGGCTGTATATTATCACCCTGCTTATTTAACTTCTATGCAGAGTACATCATGAGAAACACTGGACTGGAAGAAACACAAGCTGGAATCAAGATTGCCGGGAGAAATATCAATAACCTCAGATATGCAAATGCTAC
>NW_011494828.1:1027814-1028224 GCF_000754665.1 Bison bison bison
GTGAAAGAGGAGAGTGAAAAAGTTGGCTTAAAGCTCAATGTTCAGAAAACGAAGATCATGGCATCCGGTCCCATCACTTCATGGGAAATAGATGGGGAAACAGTGGAAACAGTGTTAGACTTTATTTTTTTGGGCTCCAAAATCACTGCAGATGGTGATTGCAGCCATGACATTAAAAGACGCTTACTCCTTGGAAGGAAAGTTATGACCAACCTAGATAGCATATTCAAAAACAGAGATATTAGTTTGCCAAGAAAGGTCCGTCTAGTCAAGGCTATGGTTTTTCCAGTGGTCATGTATGGATGTGAGAGTTGGACTGTGAAGAAGGCTGAGCGCCGAAGAATTGATGCTTTTGAACTGTGGTGTTGGAGAAGACTCTTGAGAGTCCCTTGGACTGCAAGGATCCAACC
>NW_011494828.1:1028640-1033011 GCF_000754665.1 Bison bison bison
GAACTCTGGGAGTTGGTGATGGACAGGGAGGCCTGGCGTGCTGCGATTCATGGGGTCGCGAAGAGTCGGACATGACTGAGCGACTGAACTGAACTGATGATTAATGATATTGAGCATCTTTTTATCTGCCTGTTGACCATCTGTACTTCTTTGGAAAAATGTCTATCCACGTTTTCTGCCCATTTTAAAAATCAAGTTTTTTTTTTTATGTTAGTTCATATGAAATGTATATTTTGGATTTAATTCCCTATTGGTCACTCTATCTGCTAGTACTTCCTCTCATTCAGTAGGTTGTCTTTTCATTTTGCCAATGATTTTCTTTGCTGTGCAAAAGCTTTTAACTAGGTCCCACTTGTTTACTTTTTATTTTCCTTTGATTTAGGATGCAGATTAAAAAAAAACACTGCTATGATTTGTGTTAAAGTGTTCTGCCTATGTTTTGAGTTTTATGGTCTCTGGTCTTATATTTAGGTCTTTAATACATTTTGAGTTTATTTTTGTGTACAGTTAGAGAATGTTCTAATTTCGTTCTTTCATATGTAGCTGTCCAGTTCCCCAGCACCACTTATTGAAGGGCACTTCATTTCTTTAAGTTGGTAAATAATATGCCATTGTATGGATCTACCTCAGCTTGTATATCCATTCACCAGCTGCAGGATATCCTGTTTGCTTCCACTTTTAGGCAATTACAAATTAAGGTGCTATAAACATTTGCGTGCTGGTTTTTGTGTAGACAGTTGTGTAAGTTTTCAACTTATTTGGGCAAATAACTAGGAACAAGATTACTGGATCATATGGTTAGACTATGTGTAGCTTTGTAAAAAACTGACAAACTGTCTTCCAAAGTGGCTGAACCTTTGGCATTCCCACCAGGAATGAAGGAGTCTCTGCTGCTCCACATCCGCACTAGTGTTTGGTGGTGTGTTTTGGATTTTAGCCATTCTAATAGGTATATAGTGGTATCTAATTTTTGTTTTAATTTGTATTTCCAGTCCATCCTAAAGGAGATCAGTCCTGGGTGTTCATTGGAAGGACGGATGTTGAAGCTGAAACTCCAATGCTTTTGCCACCTGATGCGAAGAGCTGATTCATTGGAAAAGACCCTGATGCTGGGAAAGATTTGAGGGCATGAGGAGAAGGGGACGACAGAGGATGAGATGGTTGGATGGAATCACCAGTTCAGTGGACATGGGTTTGGGTGAACTCCAGGACTTGGTGATGGACAGGGAGGCCTGGCGTGCTGCAGTTCATGGAGTCGCAAAGAGTCGGACACGACTGAGTGACTGAACTGAACTGAACTGAATATGACATGTCATGGTGAGTATCTTCTTACTGCTTGTTTGACATCTATATATCTTATCTGGTAAGGCATCAGTTCAGGTCTTTAGTGCATTTTAAGATTCAGTTGTTTTCTCAACAATAATGTCGAGTTTTAAGAGTTATTTGTGTATTTGGGATACAAGTTCTTTAGTAGATACTGTTTTGCAAATATTTTCTCCCAGGCTGTGGCTTGTCTTTTCAATGTTTTTCACATAAGTTTTAAATTTTAATGAAGTCTTACTTACCAATGTTTTTTTCATCGACTGTATCTAATTTTGGTGTTGTATCTAAAAAGCTATTTCTGGGAATTCTCCGGAGGTCCAGTGGTTAGGACTCTGTGTTTCTACTGCAGGCAGCCCAGGTTTGATCCCTGATCAGGGAACACAGTGTGGTCAAAAAAAGTTACTGTCAAACACAAGGTCATCTAGTTTTTCTCCTGTGTTATCTTCTAGAAGTTTTATAATTTTGTGTTTTATATTTATGTCTATGATACATCTGAATTCATTTGCATGAAAGGTATAAGGTCAATGTGTCTATATTCATTTTTTAAAATGTGGATGTACAGTTCTTCTAGTACCATTTGCTGAAAATACTATCCTTTGCTCCTTCGTCAAAGACTAGTTGACTGTATTTGTGAGAGACTATTTCTGAGCTCTCTATTTTGTTCCATGGACCTATTTGCTTATTCTTCTGCCAATACCACACTATTTGATTACTGTACCATATACCATACATGGTACATACTGTACATGGTAGTTCTATTTTTAAAATTTTTTGAGAAACATCCATCCCGTTTTCCATAGTTGTTGTACCAGTTTACATTCTCACCAACAGTGTACTCCACATCTTTTGTCTTTTTGATAACAGCCATTCTAACAGGTGTGAGGGAATATTTGCAATATTACCTCTTTTCTAACATATGTATTTAATGCTGTAAAATTTCCCTCCAAACACTGCTTTCATTGCATCCTACATTTCTGATTAGTTCATTTTTTTTTTTTTTTAGTTTTAAACTTTCATTTAGTTAAAAATATTAAAAAATTCCTGAGAGTTCATCTTTGATCCATATGTTACTTAGAAGTGTGTTTAAACTCCATATTTTTGAGAATTTTCCAGTTATCCTTCTGTTAATAATTTCTAGCTTAAAGTATGATCTGAAAGCATACTTTGTATGATTTCTGTTCTTCTAAATTTACTGAGGTGTGTTTTATGGTTCAGAATGTGGTCTATCTTGGTGAACATTCCATGTGAGCTTGAAAAGAATGTATTATATTGCAGTTTGATAAAGTATTTTATAAATGTTAATAGATTCAGTTAATTAATGGCTTGTTCAAGTATAACTTACTGATTTTTTTGCCTGCTGGATGTATCAATTATTGACAAGAGGTACTGTGAACTCTCTGAATGAATGTAACAGTGGATTTGTCCATTTCTCCTTGCAGTTCTAGTGGTTTTCCCCTCACATATTTTGATGCTTTGTTGTTAGATGCATATACATTAAAGATAATTATGACTTTTTGGATAACTGACTCCTTTATCACTGTGTAATGCCCCTCTTTATCCCTGAAAATTTTCCATTTACTGAAGTCTTTGTTTAATACAGGCATCCCAGGTTTTTCTTGGTATGTGTTAACATGGTATACCTTTCTCTATCCTTTACTATGTTGTTGGTGAAGGAATCAGACTGTGGTTAAGAAACAGTTTTAAAGATGAAAATAACAAATTAGCTCAGCTGGTATACATGCTTTCCTGGGAGAATATCTTTTCTAGACTCTTCCTGCTTTTAGTGCAGCTACTTTGGTAGTCTACAGGGTATGGAAAGTGGGGGTGAGAGTGTTGACAACACCTCATATGTGTGCTTTGTTTAAGCCCTGGCCTCTGTTTTTAGTTCAAAATACGACATGACTGAGTGACTTTCATTTCATTTTCATATGGAAAGGTAAAGTGTAGAAGCTCAAGTCACAGAAGAATTAAATATGTACCTAAAAGTACCAGGATAAAAATGAAGCCCAGTACAGTTCAATGTTTGTACTTAGGGTAATTTGCTTGCTTTAACACTGCCTCTTTATTAATTCCTTTACCTATTAATTGTGGTAAAAATATATATACTAAAACTTTCTATCTTAACCATTTTAAGTATACAATTGAGTACTGTTAATCACATTCAACATTGTGGAATATCATTCATTGTGTAAATAGCAGCACCATATATTTCCAAAAGTTTTTTATCATCCTAAACAGAAACTCTGTACCCATTAAGCAGTAATTCACCATCATCTCTCCCTTTAGCCCAGGAAACTTCTATTTTTTGTCTTTATTAACTTGCCTATTCTAGACATGTATGTTCAGTTCAGTTCAGTTCAGTCACTCAGATGTGTCTGACTCTTTGTGACCCCATGAATCACAGCACGCCAGGCCTCCCTGTCCATCACCAACTCCCGGAGTTCACTCAAACTCAGGTCCATCGAGTCGGTGATGCCATCCAGCCATCTCATCCTCTGTTGTCCCCTTTTCCTCTTGCCCCCAATCCCTCCCAGCATCAGAGTCTTTTCCAATGAGTCAACTCTTCACATGAAGTGGCCAAAGTATTGGAGTTTCACCTTCAGCATCAGTCCTTCAAATGAACACCTAGGACTGATCTCCTTTAGGATGGACTGCTTGGATCTCCTTGCAGTCCAAGGGACTCTCAAGAGTCTTCTCCAACACCACAGTTCAAAAGCATCAATTCTTTGGCACTCAGCTTTCTTCCAGTCCAACTCTCACATCCATACATGACCACTGGCAAAACCATAGCCTTGACTAGACAGACCTTTGTTGGCAAAGTAACATCTCTGCTTTTGAATATGCTATCTAGGTTGGTCATAACTTTCCTTCCAAGGAGTAAGCGTCTTTTAATGTCATGGCTGCAATCACCATCTGCCCAAAAAATAAAGTCTGACACTGTTTCCACTGTTTCCCCATCTATTTCCCATGAAGTGATGGGACCGGATGCCATGATCTTCGTTTTCTGAACATTGAGCTTTAAGCCAACTTTTTCACTCTCCTCTTTCA
>NW_011494828.1:1033111-1073481 GCF_000754665.1 Bison bison bison
TTCACTTTCTGCCATAAGGGTGGTGTCATCTGCATATCTGAGGTTATTGATATTTCTCCTGGCAATCTTGATTCCAGCTTGTGTTTCTTCCAGTCCAGCGTTTCTCATGATGTACTCTGCATAGAAGTTAAATAAGCAGGGTGACAATATACAGCCTTGATGTACTCCTTTTCCTACTTGGAACCAGTCTGTTGTTCCATGTCCAGTTCTAACTCTGTTCCTGACCTGCATACAAATTTCTCAAGAGGCAGGTCAGGTGGTCTGGTATTCCCATCTCTTGAAGAATTTTCCACGGTTTATTGTGATCCACAAAGTCAAAGGCTTTGGCATAGTCAATAAAGCAGAAATAGATGTTTTTCTGGAACTCTCTTGCTTTTCCCATGATCCAGCGGATGTTGGCAATTTGATCTCTGGTTCCTCTGCCTTTTCTAAAACCAGCTTGAACATCTGGAAGTTCATGGTTCACATATTGCTGAAGCCTGGCTTTCAGAATTTTGAGCATTTACCAGCGTGTGAGATGAGTGCAATTTTGCGGTAGTTTGAGCATTCTTTGGCATTGCCTTTCTTTGGGATTGGAATGAAAACTGACCTTTTCCAGTCCTGTGGCCACTGCTGAGTTTTCCAAATGTGCTGGCATATTGAGTGCAGCACTTTCACAGCATCATCTTTCAGGATTTGAAATAGCTCAACTGGAATTCCATCACCTCCACTAGCTTTGTTCGTAGTGATGCTTTCTAAGGCCCACTTGACTTCACATTTCAGGATGTCTGGCTCTAGGTCAGTGATCACACCATCCTTTAGCATAGTATATACAAATTTGCATGTCATTTCCCCCTCACATATTAGTGTATCTTGGAAATTATTCTACATCAGTACATAAAGAAATGTTTGTTCTTTTACATGACTGCATAATATCCCATTTATGGATGTACAGGTCCATAACTGCTTCTTTAAAACTCTTAGGTTATGAATGCATTTGGAGCTTATTATATAAAGATAGTTTGTACAAAAGTTATATATAATACTCACAATGGGTCTGGGGCAGCAATCTATAATTAAACACATTATTATTTGTTCAGTAAAAGTATGAATATTCATGCTAGGTAGGATAAATAGCAAAGTTAGTATTGTATTTTTTTGATACAGTAATAAACTGATGGATGAAATAGTGTGATATAGACTAAATACTTGGGACTCTTTACTTCTAAGGAAAATACTCAGTAAAACCTCAAACCAAGCTATGCTTCTAAACATATGCATAAGTAAATACTTCTTCTATCTGGTTTCTTGAGGCTTTTGGACAAAAGGCTTCATCTGCATTGCTATTACTGTCACCAAAGATCAGAGTTGGGAATTTAATGATGGGCCTGAAAAGAGATTCTTTAATGATGAAACAACTACAATAGATGACCTTAAAAAAGGAGTACTTCTAGGATAATGTGTCTGATTAATACAGATTTCTACATAAGCAGTCTTTTTCAATTAAGTAAGCAGCTATAATCCTTTTTCACTGATAAATGCATGTTATTCAAGGCCAATTAACTGCTCATACATTTCCCCCATACTGTCTATGGACATTTTTTTTCATCTGTTACATTTCATAATTGTCATTATTCCTAGCCTCATGCTTACTTGGGATAACACTATTTTAACAATTCTTCTACATTGCAAGGAATGTACAATAGGTATATAACTTAAAATAGTCTATTTTTTGATGTCAGCTTGTTCTAACTCAACACTTCTACAGTCTTAGTAGGTTAAAAATCATGTGAAGAATTTGTTAAAGGATAAGATTCTTGGGCTATATTCATAGAGATTCAGATTCAGATTCAGAATTTGCATTTCTAACAAGTTTCCAGGTCATGCTGATGCTGCTTATCCACGGATCATACATTGAGTAGCAAGGTTCTGACTTACTTAGACTTTTAGCCTATTAACTTTTAATGTAAGTAAGGAGACTACATTAGTGACACAAAACCCTTCACTATCTTTATATACAAGTGCACTTTCAAAGTGAGAGTCTCTGCAAAATATTTATCAATTGTTCCAAGTATCAGCAACTGTGTAAATAGCATAATTAAGGTGTACTTGATCAAGTTTGTATAATAACTCCTTTAGGAAGACTTGGGAGTTACCTGTTTCAAGTATATAGTATGAAAATAAATAAATATTTATATTTGTTCTTCATTGGGAGTAAAATTTCTTGGTTATAAGAAGTTCATGAGGTGTGTGTGTGAAATAGTGGTCTAGGAACGAGTATACAGTTTTCTTCCATTCCAGCTTCCAGTACAATGAGTTCATGTCATTGGTACAGATTATTAAGCCTGATAGAAATGATCTCTTTGATTACTCATGTTTTTTTGTTTACATACTAACAAATAAATTGTGAACAACTCTTTTTTTTTTTTGTTTTACTGCACAGCTTGCAGGATACTAGTTCCCTGACCAGAGATCGAACCTAGGTCCATGGTAGTGAAAGCAGAGTCCTAACCACTGGACTGCTAGGGAATTCTCTGAATAACTTTTGAAACACTATGGACGTTGACTTTTTCTAGCTTTATCTGGCACATCCCAGAACTTTCACCCTGTGTTTAGAGTCCTTAAAATCTCTTCTTTGCTCATCAATCACTGTTAATTTAAGAAAACAGAACAGAGCTATTTCATCAGCAGTGTATACTTGTTCAAGACTAAGGTTTTCATTAAAAATTACCATAACAAATTGTCAATATAATTTTCATCAACTTCATGAAAATAAGTTTTTTCATCATAGTTGTACAGATATTTTATACTGCAATGCTTCTGAAATTTCTGCAGCCAATCTTCTGATATCCTAAACTTACCGTAAAGCTTCAGTCCTTCATGGAATAATCTAGCTTGTTTCATGAACAACAAACCAATCAGTGGCATATTCATACTGTTTCATTGTTGAATCCTTTCAATCATGGTAATGTCAATATCTTCATTTTTTGTCCTCAGAAAATTTTCTGTTCTTCTTTAGTTCTGATCATTGTCCCTGTAAAACTTTAACACTTTGTCTTTCTATTACTTCAAGTCATGCTGCTGCTGTACTGAGCTCAGTTGTGTCCGATTTTTTGTGACCCCATGGACTGTAGCCCACCAGGCTCCTCTGTCCATGGGATTTCCCAGGCAAGAATACTAGAGTGGGTTGCCATTTCCTTCTTCAGGGGATCTTCCCAACCTAGGGATTGACTGCATCTCTTGCATTGGCAAGTGGAATTTTTTTTTTTTTTTTACCACTGAGCCACCCAGGAAGCCCAGTTCAAGTCATATGTGGTGTTAATTCCCACACTTTGCTCTTTCAACTGGAAGAAGCACAAGCTGGAATCAAGACTGCCAGGAGAAATAGCAATAACCTCAGATATGCAGATGACACCACCCTTATGGCAGAAAGTGAAGAGGAACTAAAAAGCCTCTTGATGAAAGTGAAAGAGGAGAGTGAAAAAGTTGGCTTAAAGCTCAACATTCAGAAAACAAAGATCATGGCATCCGGTCCCATCACTTCATGGGAAATAGATGGGGAAACAGTGGAAACAGTGTCAGACTTTATATTTTTAGGCTCCAAAATCACTGCAGATGGTGACTGCAGCCATGACATTAAAAGACGCTTACTCCTTGGAAGGAAAGTTATGACCAACCTAGATAGCATATTCAAAAACAGAGACATTACTTTGCCAACAAAGGTCCGTCTAGTCAAGGCTATGGTTTTTCCTGTGGTCATGTATGGATGTGAGAGTTGGACTGTGAAGAAGGCTGAGCACCGAAGAATTGATGCTTTTGAACTGTGGTGTTGGAGAAGACTCTTGAGAGTCCCTTGGACTGCAAGGAGAACCAACCAGTCCATTCTGAAGGAGATCAGCCCTGGGATTTCTTTGGAAGGACTGATGCTAAAGCTGAAACTCCAGTACTTTGGCCACCTCACGTGAAGAGTTGACTCATTGGAAAAGACTCTGATGCTGGGAGGGATTGGGGGGCAGGAGGAGAAGGGGACGACAGAGGATGAGATGGCTGGATGGCATCACTGACTCAACGGACGTGAGTCTGAGTGAACTCTGGGTGTTTGTGATGGACAGGGAGGCCTGGCATGCTGCGATTCATGGGGTCGCAAAGAGTCGGACACAACTGAGCGACTGAACTGAAACTGAACTGAAGATGTCTTATAGAAACACCTGATCAAATTTTGCACTAACTCTATTTTCTGTGCTATTGATGTCACATGGTTCCTTTTCTACTGATTTTTATCCACAGGAGTATCTTCAATTTTCTGGACATTTTTACAGAATAATTAAACTCAAACTGACAAAATAACAACCATCTTAAAAAAAAAAGCAAACATTTTATTTGTGAATAGCAGAGATGTCTGTGACTGGTAAGAATGTTGAGAAACAACTAACGCCTCTTGTCAGCTGAGGCCAGGTTTTGCTTTCAACTTAGAAAAAAGAATGGATTTTCAAAGCTTTTCAGATTTTGGAATTCCATATGAGATTTGGTGCTAAAGTAATATATTTAATCAGTCTTCTATTGATGGCTATTTAAAATGTTTCAAATATTTTGCAATCGCAAATAAGGTTGTAGTGAATAACTTTGTACAAACATCATTTCACAAATATATTTGTAAAATAAAATCTCTGAAGTGAAACAGCTGGGTCAAAGCATAAATACATTGTAATTATGATAGACATTTGATAGACATGTAGGGCCAAATTGCCCTACGCAAAGGATTACCAATCTACACTCCCACTCTACACCTTTGCAAACACAATGTTTTATCAAAATTTTTCCTTTTATTTTGAAATAATTTCAAACTCAAAGAGAAGTTTCAATAGTACTTCAAGCATCATCTTTTCTCCATGTCCTCACCCCAAACCACTTGAAAGTAACTGATTTGATACCCTGAACTCATTCCTGAGCTCTGCAGTCTATTCCTGGCAAACAAGGACACTCTTCTACTTACCTGCAACAGAACCATCAAGATCAGGAAATTTATATTGATATTTTACCACCTAAGAAGATATGACAAACTAAATGCAACACGTGATCTTGTATAAACATGTGTAAAGATTTTATACAAGATCATGTGTTACATTT
Organism: Bison bison bison; assembly: GCF_000754665.1. Taxonomy (NCBI): domain Eukaryota; kingdom Metazoa; phylum Chordata; class Mammalia; order Artiodactyla; family Bovidae; genus Bison; species Bison bison. The sequence goes on from NW_011494828.1 coordinate 1,038,218, forward strand.
GTCATGTCTCTTCAGCCTTTGACAATTTGGAAAAATTCCTGAGTCTTCCCTTGACACTCATGGCCTTGACATTTTTGCAGATTAGTTATCTTACAGAATGACCTTCAGTTTGGATATGACTGATGTTTCCTCATGATTAGATGCAGGTTTGCATTTTTGGTGTAATGTAAGAGAAGTGAGAAGGCAATGGCACCCCACTCCAGTACTCCTGCCTGGAAAATCCCATGGATGAAGGAGGCTGGTAGGCTGCAGTCCATGAGGTCGCTAAGAGTCGGACATGACTGAGTGACTTCACTTTCACTTTTCACTCTCATGCATTGGAGAAGGAAATGGCAACCCACTCCAGTGTTCTTGCCTGGAGAATCCCAGGGACGGGGAGCCTGGTGGGCTGCCGTCTACGGGGTTGCACAGAGTCGGACACGACTAAAGCGACTTAGCAGCAGTAGCAGCACCAAGAGAAGTGATACTGAATTCTTATTGCCTCCTATTAAGTAATACATGATTTTGACTTAACCCATTACTCATGATATATCTATTGCCCCCAAAGTTTCCTTGTGACCCTTGCTAATCCTTTCTTCCCTTCCATCCTAGCCTATACCAGACCCCACTTCCAGAAAACTGCTGATTTTTCTGTCACCATGGTGTGGCACTGCTAGAATTTTATTTAAATAGAATAATACGTATGCACCATTTTTCCTTTAGTCTGGCTTCTTTCACTTAGTGTAATTATTTTGATTCTTCCATGGTGTAGTATGTATCAGTAGTTTGTTCCTTTTCATTACTGAGTAGTATTCCACTGTATGGTTGTTTCAGTTTTTATCCATTCAATCTACTCATGGATATATGGATCATTTCCAGGTTGGGGTTAAAAAATAAAGCTGTTATGACACTCATGTTGAATTCTTTGTATGGATATATGCTTTCATTTCCTTTGGTTAATACCTATGAGTGGAATGGCAGGATCATGTGTGCAGGTGTCTATTTAACTTTCTAAGAAACTGACAAATGGTTTACCAAAGTGGTTTAACTTATGTTCCAACCTGCAATGTATGAGAGCTTCAGTTGCTCTACATCCTTGCCAGTCTTATTACAATTGTTTTTAAAATTTTAGCCTTTCTCTTGTTTTATTTTTTAATTTTTAAAAATTTATTTATTTTTTAATTGAAGGATAATTGCTTTACAGAATTTTGTTGGTTTCTGCCAAACATCAACATGAGTCAGCGATAGGTATACATATATCCCCTCCCTTTTGAACTTCAAGATGTTATTATAATGATAACTTAAAATTTTTCAACTTCTGACTGTTCATTGCTGCTTTATTGAAATACTATTGATTTTTGTATATTAATCTTATATCCTGAAACATTGTTAAACTTATTATTAGTTCTCAAAGTTTTTTGTAGGTTCTATAAGATTTTCTACATAGACAATCAAGTCATCAGAGTTTTGCTTCTTCCTTTCTAATCTGAGTATCGTTAATCTGAGTGCTGTTAAGTGTCTTATTGTACTGGCTAAAATCAACAGTTTGATACTGAAACAGAAGAGGTAAAAGTAAACAGCTTTGCCTTGTTCTTTTATTTTTAAAAAAATTTTAACTTTTAATTTTTTTTGCCCCACCAGGTGGCATGTGGGATCTTAGTTCCCCAACCAGGGATTGAACCTTTTGCAGTGGAAGCTCAGAGACTTAAGCACTGTATAACCAGGAAAGTCCCTGCCTTGTTCTTGATGTCAGGAAGAAAACATTCACTCTTTTACCATTAAGTATAAAGGCAGTTGTAAGAGAGATGCCCTTTATCATGTGGGAAAGTTCCCTTCTATTCCTAGTTTGTTGAGAATTTTAATGTTTTTAGTAGTAATAAATGTTGGATTTTATTAGGTGCTTTTTCTATATTACTGAGATGATCATTTGGGTATTCTTTTTTACTCTATTAGTATGGTGAAATACAGTGATTGATTTTTGAATGTTTTAAACCAACTTTGCATTCTTGGAGGTAAACCCTACTTATTAAAATGTATTATCATTTTAAAAATATATTATTTGGATTCAATCTCTTACAATTTTTAATAAGAGTTTTTGCACCTATGTGCTCATGACAGTTTTATTCTGAGTTTTTGTTTTTGGCTGTGCGGTGTGGCATGTGGGATCTTAGTTACCCGACCAGGGATTGAACCTATATCCCCTGCAGTGGAAGCACAACGTCCTAACCACTGGACTGCCAGGGAATTCCCTGAGTTTTCTTTTTTATAGTTTTTGTCTGAGTTAGGGAAATTAAAACAGAGGAAGTCTTTATCAGGCTTCAGAAGCACCAGAGCAGGCCCCTGACCTTTCTTCTGACCAATCTGGACACTGCCCAGATTCTGTGCCTGCCTGCAAGCACAGCAAGTCAGGCAGCACTTTAGATAAGAAAGGCATTGGGGTCCTGAAATTCTTGAGAGCCTGGAAGTCTGGCCAGCTGTGCCCAAGTAAAAGTGAAAGTGTTAGTCACTTAGTCATGTCCGGCTCTTTGGGACTCCATGGAATCTAGCTTGCCAGGTTTCTGTCCATGGAATTCTTCAGGAAAGAATACTGGCGCGGGCTGCCATTTCCTTCCCCAAGGGATTTCCCAACCCAGGGATCAAACCTGGGTCTCCTGCATTACAGGCAGATGATTTATTGTTTGAGCCACCAGGGAAGCCCAAATCCTAAGACTCACAAGATAAAACAACAGCATTGTAAAAAGTGTAAAGTAAAACCAGAGTTGCATTTTTTGCACACAAACTGATAATATCAGTTTGCAGCCTGTGATTATAAGTAGGAACCCCCCAAACTGCAATTTGAAGTCTCACCTGTGGAGGGGACACACTGCCTGGGACCTTTTCCCAACTGGGACTCCAGACTGCCTTTACTTGGGACTACCCAGCATGCTGTTCAGGTTTGGATTTTGGTCAGCCCAATTTGGTGATGTATGTGGTGTTACTCTTCTCTATTGTTTCTACTTCTCTTTTCTGTTAATGATTGTATATTGAAATTAAGTAATCCTCTGTTAAATACTGAAATTATTTGTGTGTAACAAGGGGTTTCTTTTGTTAATGAATTCTTTGAACCTGAAACAAAGCTAAAGCTTTCGGCAAAATAGCCTGGTTTCGGTATCTGGATAATGATGATTTCACAGACTGAGTTGGGCAGTATTTCCTCCTCTTCAATTTTCTGCAAGAGTTTATATAGAATTGTTATGTTTTCCTTAAATGTTTGGTAGAATTTACCAGTGAAGCCATTTAGCCCTGGAGTTTCTTTGTGGAAAGATGTTTAACTACTAATTCAATTTCTCTGAACTTCATTTCTATTTATTCTTTTATTTTTACTGTGGTAAAATATACATAAATTTACCATTTTGAGCATTTAAGGGTACAATTCAGTGACATTAAATACATTCATATTGTTGTGCAAACATCACCACTATCCAGTTTCAGAACTTTCATCATCTGAAATTCTATACTCATTATATAGTAGTAACTTCTCCTCTCCCTACCCTCTCTATTCTACTTTCTGCTCTATGAGTTTTTCCTCTAGTCTACATGCTAGCTCTATAAATTTATGATGTGATATTGTGGCCACATTATTAAAATGATATCTGCCAGGTTTACCTACTCTATGGTAATTATACTTCTTCCTTTTATGACTGATAAATAGTAATACTTTGTAGAGAGATACTATGTACAGTAAGTCCATAGTACAGTACTATGTACAGTAAGTCCCCCCCACACGAACCTTCAAGTTTGAACTTTCAAAGATATGAATGTGCATTCCATAAACAGGTATGAGTGAAATTTCTGCTTGTCCTCTGTCTCCTATTGCTGATCATTCTTCAGCTCTACCATTTCCTATCTCCTCTCCTACCTCCAGTTAGTACTCTTCTTGCTGGTTCACTTGATGCCAGCCCCTGTATGCCAGCTGCTGAACTGTATGTATTACTGTGCTTTTTAAGGTACTGTACTGTAAGATTAAAAATGTTTTATTTTTTGTTTTCTTAGGTATTATTGTATGAAAAGTATAACTCTATTACAGTACAGTACTATATAACTAGTTGTGTTAGTTGGGTACCTAGGCTAACTTTATTGGACTTATGAACAAATTCGACTTATGAATGTGTTCTTGGAATGGAACATGTTCATATTTAGGGGACTGACTGTAAATATCCTGTTCCTCATCAAATGTTCAACCATTATCTTAGTATCTACTGCTATTTTTTTCACTGTGGCTATTCTAGGTACCTCATATAAGTGGAATCATGCAATGTTTTGTCTTTTTGTGTCTGGTTTATTTCACTTAATGTTTTCAAGGCTCATCCATGTTGTAGCATGTATTAGAATTTCATTCCTTTTTATGGCTAAATAATATTCCATTGTATGTATATACTACAGTTTGTTTATCCATTCATCTGCTGACAGATACTTGAGTTATTTACAACTTTTGGCAATTGTGCATAATGCCACTATTAATATTGGTATACAAATATCTGTTTAAGTCCATGTTTTCAATTCTTTTGGGTATATGCCTACCTAATTCTTATTTATTCTTGAGTCAGCTTTGGTAGTTTACATCCATCAAGGAATCAGTCTATTTCACTTATATTGTTGAATTTATTAGCATAAAGTTGTCTTTAGAATTTGTTGTGATGTCACTTTTCCCATTCTTAAAATTGCTACTTTGTATTCTTTTTTCTTGATCAATCTGGAAAAGGATTTCAATTTTATATATCTTTTCAAAGAAACAGCTTTTTGTTTCATTGATTTTGTTTTTCTATATTTTATTTGATTTCTGCTCTGATCTGTATTGTTTTCTTTCTTTTACTTATTTTAGATTTCATTTGCTCTTCTTCTCTGGGTTCTTATGTTAGAATCTGGGATCGTCAATTTGAAACCTTTCTTCTTTTCACACATAGGTATTAAGTGATAAAAATTTCCTTCTAAGTAAAGCTTTAGCTCTAATCCACAAAATTTTAAATGTTATACTTTTTCATTCAGTTTAAAATATTTTCTATTAATATTTTTGTGTTTTTCTCCCTTTGTTCAGTGAGTTACATGGAAGTGTACCGTTTAATTTCTAAAACTTTAGTGGGTTTTTATTATTGATTTCTAATTCAACTGTGGTTGTCTGGAAAAGATTTTTATTTCAGCTTTTTAAAAAAATTTATTTATTTATTTTAATTGGAGGCTAATTACTTTACAATATCGTAGTGTTTTTTTGCCCTACATTGACATGAATCAGCCATGGGTGCACATGTGTCCCCCATCCTCAACCCTCCTCCCACTTCTCTCCTCAGCCTATCGCAGCTTTTTTTAAACATCATTTTACTTTATCAGCCATGCCACATGGCATGTGGGATCTTAGTTCTTCAACCAGGTATTGAACCCATGCTACCTGCAGTGGAAGTGTGGAGTCCTAACCACTGGACTGCCAGGAAATTCCTTTTACCTTTTTTTTGGAAAGATATTTTCACTGGTATAGAATTCTAGGTCAAATTTTTTTTTTTTTTTAAGAGTAATTTAAAGATTTTTCTCCACTGTCTTCTGGCTTATACACCTTCTAATGAGAAACCTACTCTCATACTTATCGTTTATCCTTAGTATATAGTGTGTATTTTTTTCCCTGCAGTTGCTTTTAAGTAAGATTTTTCTCTTTAATCACTGGTTTTAAGCAATTTGATTATGATGTGCCTTGGTATAATTTTCTTCATATTTCTTATGCTTGAGTTTCAGTAAGCATCTTGGATCTGTGTCATCCTTATCCTGCTTGGAATCTGACACTCCATGACATGCCACTGCCACCCCCACTTCCCATATGGATGTCTATTGTCAAATTTATTATTTTTTCCAATAAGATTTATGAAAAATGTTATCTCAGAGTAATTTTAATTTGTATTTCTCAAGTGAGGCCAGGCATTTTTAATTGTTTAAAAGTCATTTGTACCTTCTTTTCTGTAAACTGCTTGATCATATTTGTTCAATTTTTTTACTTTTTTAAAAATCATTTTTATATTTATTTATCTGTATCTTTTACCTTTTCTACAATGAGCATATATTCTTTTTACTATAGGAAGACACAACATAAAGTTATTTTAAATTTAAAAAAGTGCTTTAAAAAACCCATGTAATTTCCTGGTATCGGAAAAATACTCACAGTCCATGGCAGCTAGTACTTTATTATAACTTATCTGGGGCTTATTCTCACTTCTCTTTGTGATGAGATCTACATAGCTAACATGGAGGATGTGAGCTTAAAAACCTGAATCACTCTGGACTGTCTTATTTTTTGACCAGGGGCCCTAGAAAAATCATAAACTCTCATATCTGAGATTTGGAGCTCCATCACTTCACTGGATCTTCCAGTGGTCCTGGGAAGCTGACAGGTCATTGACAATGATCCCCATTTTATAGATTTTTAAACCAGAGGCTTAGAAATATAAAGTGACTTTATCATATGGAAGGTTAGATTTAGAAGTTACCTTAAAGATGATCTGTTCTCTGTTCTCTGAGTCCTACAATTAGTGACTATGGCAAAACTCTGACTTGGACTCAGGTGTTTATTGTAATAGGCAGTAATCAAAGTGAGGATCCCTGCCACTCTAGGTGCTTAAGGGAAGTCAAATAGCTTCTCTTCTTCAGGAGACTCAGGCTAAGCCTTAGGTAGGTCATGACCAGGCAGGCATACTGGAGTGCTGGAACCTTACATCTATCTATGCTCACCTTTGGCAGCAGTCAGCATGGTGGAGGCCAGTTCACACTGCTGTGATTCCAAGTGTCCAAGCGTGAACCAGCGAGGGTAACGGCTGGGCACCACAGATACCATATGGTGAGGGTGGGAAGTGTCGCCTGAAGAAGTTGAGTTTTCTAGAACAGGTAACCTAGAAGACCCAGGGAGAGTCATCAGCTACCACCCAGACCCTTGCCATTCTGAGCCACCTTAGAGAAGCTTGTTCTTTGCTGGGGAGGAACTGGGAAGGAAAGGGTTAATGAGGAACCTCAAAGGTTTTAAAACCTATGAGTACTGTACTTTATATGAGGTGAGTGCCTGGGCACTTGGAAGAACTCAAGCTGAACAGTTCTTACTGAAAACAGTTCAAAAGTCATCAGATTAGTTGTTAAAGTATAAGAAATATATGCCAAGTAATCTTCAGCAGTCCTTTCAGGTCAAGCTGAGGCACTCTCTCAGCCTTATAGTCTAACTTAAATTCTTCTGTACAGTCTGGTGCATCCTAGAGGACTACCTGCCTGAACCAAGGATTCTATTCTTGTTTGGAGACAGGATGCCCATAGCTCATTGTTCTCAAGTCTTGATATAGAAAGACTTACTTCTACTTCCCCAGATGTATCTGGTGACCTATGCCCGGGAACCATTTCTCAGTTAGATATGGAAGGGCTCAAACCCTTTGTGAAGCTGCCAAACTGGCCCTGGAACAAAGAGACTCAGGCCTTGGATATTCTGTATCTGTTAAAATCTCAGAGGCTTCTTCAACTCACTGAGAATGCAGCCAGGGAACACGTATGTCACTAGCTAGGAGTCCTAGATCAAAGGAAAATATCTGAACCATTTTAGGGCAGGCCAATGGCAGGTCCAATAGAACACAGAAGGAGGGAAAGAAAAGAAAGTGAGACAAACAAAGAGGCTTCTGCTTTGGTGGAGGCATTTGGGCTGGGAAAAGGCTACCCACCTCATGGCACGTAAGGCTAACCTATAGGACAGGTCTGGATCATGAGGCAGCAGAGCTGAGAACAAGTACTTGGCAAAGGTGTGCATGGGAACACTCTCTCGGTGGATGACTTCTCCAAGGCCGCTGAAGGGGCCTCCTGCAGGAAGGAGATAAACCAGCCAGTTGTTTATCTGTGTGCTTTTGTTTTCCTGCCTGACCTTGAGCTCCAGGGTCCCACAAGTGCTTGCTAGCCATGGGAACCTTAGTTACACTTTAAAGTCAGAAATGTTGCTGTACCTGTGCTCTATTAGAGAGGGGAACCTGGAGTCAAATGCCTAAGACTCTGTGCCAACAGTCCCTTCTCTACTTACCTTCCAGTAGTAAGATGCACTGTTTCTGCAGTGTTTGCACTAGCTCATCATCCAGCTGCAGCTCCTGGAGTCGACTCAGCAGTTGCTCCTCATTACGGCACACCTTGTCCTGTGCATAGAGGCCTTCAGGCATCACCCTCTGTTGACCCATCCCCATCAGAGCAACTTCCATGGCCAATGACAGGTAGGACTCACTGCTGTTTGGGCAGCCTGCAGCCACAGGGACATGCTGGTACACAGGGGGTCTGCTTTCATTCATATCTGAGGACAACAGGGCACCAGATTTGTTAGGTCAGGCCCCATGGATTTTTGTGCCTCTCCCACCAATGCACACTTTGGGATACAGCTTGGTCAATAACTAACACAAAGAAGCTAAATAAAAAACCAGAACAGTAATATACTGAAAATAAAAAATAAAAATATACTAAAAAATGTTATACATGGTTCTAAAGATTAACTCCTTCCTAAAATATGAACTGGCTAGGCCAGCTGGAAAAAAAATACAGTCATACCAGTCTTCTGTTAGAATGTTATGTAATACTACAATGATCTATTTTTGTGTCTTTCTTCATTAGAATTTAAGAACCTTCTAGGAAGGGACTTTATCATTTTGCCTTAGGTATCTCCACTGTCTGGTATGTGTAAGGAGCTAAATGTCTGTGGTGAATAAATCCCAAGTACAACCTCAGGTTCTTAAGATGTAAGTGTCATTGTGCAGATGAAAGAGACCAAGGATGATGATTCCTTTTTCAGGGGATAAGAGGGAAGATACAGTAGCCCTGTCTCACATTGAAACCACCTCTTGTCTCTCTACCCAGAGATATTGGAATCCATCCAGTTAAACTATTACTTTTGTGATATTTGCAACTTTAATGTTATTGTTACTTTTTATGCTCCACCTTTGGGTTCTAAGTTTCAGGAGGAGAGCACAGATCTAAAAGCCAGAGTCTTAATTTCTTTTCTTTCTCCCATTACCCATTTCATAAATGTTTAAGGGAAACTATTAAAAGAGAGTTATTGCCCTAACTGCTGTTTTCAGGAACTTGAAAGGCCAGTAGAGACACTTGTAAACAAATTTTATGGCAGTGTGCTAAATACTGTAATATATGCATGTTTACAATACAGTGATAGCATAAAGGAAAAAAGAATCAATTTTGTCTCAAGTCCCTGTTAATTTGAGACTCTACTAAATTGCCTCCCTTTTATTTCTCTTTTGTAAAATTGGTACAAAACCACCACCAGGGAGAATGTTCAAGGGAAACATGAAAGTATTATGTAATTGCAAGGGATACACACACTGCTGATGCAAGTTCTTTTACACTTCCAGACTGTTTTGAGGACCCGGCCTCTGACTTCTCAAATCCCTCTGGTCCTTTTTGTTCCCTTTGGATTACTCTTCAGACATTCACAAGGTAGGAAAGTGACAGGAGCAAAGGAAAGCTGAAGCTGGCAAGGCAAAATGGGTGAACAGGACAGAGCCAGTCCACAGAGTGGGGAAGGAAGATAAGAAAGGAGCAGTCCCAAGGAAACCGCTCAGGGGAGGTCCAGTTTAGATAAGGGAACAAGAGGGGTAAAACAGACTCTGTCATGGAAAAGAAGAGGGCTCCAAAGGGTAGTCTGGGCTTCCCTCAGGCTGACCCCTGTACCTGACACTTCCAGATAGCCATCATCATTCAGGCGGCAGGCCTCAGTCAAGGTGAGAAACAGGCAGCCAATTGGATCCAGGGGGTGGCCCACCCAGCCTTCTAGGTTTGTGATGGTTGTGGTTCCCCTCTGCAACAGTTCTGGAAATAAGCAGGTCAAAGTTTTTGAGAGGGATAAAGACACACTGCTCTCTGTCCCTGCTTGGTCTCTTCATAAGTCTCCTCATCAGTCTCCTTCAGGTGGTGGCCCTGAGACTCAAAGTAAAGCTTGCCTTGGGTTGAGGAGACTGGTAACCAGCTCATCAGCCACTATGAGGCCATGTGGTATGCATTTGGGCTGCCTGCCAATAGCACACGTATGTAGACACAGCTTTACAGTTTAAAAAGGGTCTTCTCATACCAGATCTCAGTGGATCCAACTGTCCTGTGCGAGAGGCAGGCCAGCATTATTATTCCCATTTTACAGATAAGAAAACTGAGATTTATAGAGGTAAAGACAGGGATTCCACACAGAAGGTAGAATGACCTGGAATCCCCTAGCCCCTGCCACACCAGGAAACTGAATGAAAATTAAGTCCTGGGCCTTGTAGTCCCTGAGAACCCCATCAGCCTAAGCAGTTGAGATGGCTCCTGATCACTATACCTTTCTTCTGATGCTTGTAGATTTCCAGCTGCCGCTGCTGCTGCAACCTGAGAGTATTGATAATGGCCACTGTGAGTCTGAGGGCCTCTTTTGGGTAACCATGGGAACGCAGGGCATCAACCCGAGCACAGGCTGTAGGCACATGCTCTATCAGATGAGAAGAAGATATTTTGATTGAGTTAAATTTTCAAATCAGGAAAATTTGTGTTTGACAAAGGGAGACTGTATTCAGTTCAGGTCCTCAAATTTGATCTGACATCTATTGTGTACCAGAAATTGTATTTTATCTTTTAGGGATAAGTCACAGGTACTACCTCCAAGGAGATACACTGCAGCCTCAGCGTAGTGGTTTGGTGTAGAAAGGGGCAAAGAACTAGGATAATAAACTGTTATACCTCTTTCTGAACATGAACCTCAGGAACCTAATGCAGCAATAAACTACTTTTATAGAGGGAAAGGCCTCACTTGTTTATTAATCCTGTTTCCTGAGAACCTATTATGTGCAAGGTAGCACGCTGGGCAAATCAACTACAAAAATGTATAAGAAACGGTCACTATCCTCAAAGAGCTCACAAATAATACATAAAAAGATCATTATAAAACAGTTAAAAAGAAATGACAAGATAGAAATATACACAGAAAGAAAATATTTGAACTGTGTGCTTTATAGGGCAAGTAATATTTTAAATAGGTAGAAAAATAGAAACAGGCATCCCTGGCAAAGAGAACATCTAAATAAAGGCATGTAAGTAAAAGCATAAAAAGTATTCTGGATAACATCTTCCGAGTATGGCAAATAGTTTTGTGTAGAGTTAGGTTATGTGGCTAGAGACAGCCTGGAAAGGTGGAGTCTAGAATGTTAAGCTTTGAATGCCATTCTAAGAAGTTTGGATTTACCTTAGGCATAATGAATGACTACCAAACACTTATAAATGGGGAAGGGATTAAAAATTATAGGAATAATTATAGAAAATACAGATAAAATAGAAAATAAAAATCAGAGATAACCATTATTTCTAATTTCATATTTTATGAAAAATATGTATCTCTAGACTTTCCTAATTTTAATAAAAATGAAGTATTATAATTATTGTTTTATAATTAGGTTTTTCCACTTAATAATTCATTTTAAATATTTTTCCATACCATTAAATATACTTCCATAATATTAAAAATGATTATATATCATTCCACTAAATATGTGTACTACCCATTGGCTCAATCAGTCCCCTATTGCTGGACGTTATTGTTTTTAATTTTTCTCATCTATACGTTATATGTTCATGCTTTAATAAACCTCATAACTTTATGCACATTCTTAGTTAATTATAGCTCAGGATAAATTCCTAGATGTAGAATTCCTGGATCAAGGGCTATGAATTTATTTTAAAGGCTTTTGATAAGTGTTGCTGAAATGCAGTAAGTATTTACATTCCTACCAGTAGTATACTACTGGTACCAGTACTACTACTACCAGTAGTATATGAGATTATGATATCCAATGTAGCCTCTCCTGCACCAAAACCAGTTATCTTTATTTAAAAAAAATTCCTATTTGACAACTGAAACATGGTAATTCAGTGTTGTTTTGATTTGGATCTTTGTTTATAATGGGGTGTGTATTTTTCACACACTTGTTAGATTTATGTTTTAAAAGTATTAGATCAGAGAAGAAGAAAAATAATCAGTGGGAATTTCAAGTAGTGACCTACAGTGAGTTTGGCCAAAAACTTTCAAGAGAAAGACAGGCACACATCCAGATTCAGCAGGCTCTTGTGAAAGACAAAGATATGGGATGAGGGACAGAGGTAGGGAATTAGGAGATGATAATAAAAATGTATGCTATTGTTTTAAGACTCAGAGAATGAATATTATTTTATAAGTGTGTAGTGTGGAATATACATTCTGTAACAAAGTCAAGAATAGACTAACAGAAGGCCAGAGGAGAGTTTAAACTCATGATGGAACAGCTTTATTCTGTGATGATAAAGGAAGGAATGAGGAAAGGAAGACAGCTTGGTGACAAATGCAGACAGTCTGAGCTACTAGTACAGAGCAATTTAAGTTTCAAAGTTCATGCCTTTTTAGCAAAATATGTAATTTCAGAGTAGATTCTAATGTTGCTCAGTAACTGCTAAGAGTCTATGAACTGATGTCCAATGGTTTTGTTAGTACTCCTTTAGATTTATTAGCTCCTTTCCCCTCCCCAAATTCAGGAAACAATAGAAATACCTCTATTTGAGATTACTGTACTTCAGCTGAGAACATATACAAGTGGCTCAGGCTATACCCTGAGGCCTTAGTCAAGGCCCCAAAAGATCTGGATGAAGACTGTCCAAAGGGTAGTTGTGTCGCTGGTGTCTATGGAGATGGCTCACTCAGGCCTGACATGAGGTGAGACTGGGCTCTGGAATTCTTAGAGGGATAAGTGCACTTACCAAGCCACAGTGGTTGGCCTTGGGAATTGAAGAGTAGCCTCTCACTTTCCCGCTGGCAGGCAGGAGCTGTATATATATCACTGCTGATGATTCGCTGTAAGTGGCTGTCCTGCCAATGCAACTCACGGCCCTCTATGGCTCTAGTGAACACTGTTCGTCTTGGTCTGGATAAAGAATCTGGGGAAGGGAAATAAAAATGCAGCAGTTCGGTGATGGATAATCTGAAGATCTAACTCCTGTGTCTTCTTCAGGATGGGAGGACAGGCAGAAGAGTGTACAGTGTATAGTTAGTGTAATAGTGTATTGTTAGTGAGAGCAGCAACTCTGCCATTTGTCTGGCTGTTCGTTGTGTTACTTCTTTACTGGATAGCTTTTAGTGTGTCCCTGTCCTCTATGGGAAGAACCTTTCTACATAGATCTATGACTGAAGGCCAATTTCTTCTAAGACCCAGAGCTACATGAGAGAGAGGAGGGATAGTGATGCTCAGCTGCTCAATTATAAGGATTCAAACTTTCTACAGAAGCCAAAGGAAAAGATAGGCAGTGAGGTAATATCCTTGGTCAACCCATAACCAATTTCTTTTACAGTATGACCCATATCAGACTAAGTACTTCTGTCACATTGATATAAAAGCTGAAAAAGAGCTGCAGTCCTGTGTATTCTGGTATCTTTAATTTTTAAAATAATTCATTTTCTTTTGGCTGTGCTGGATCTTCATTGCTGTGTGGGCTTTTCTCTAGTTGTGGCAAGCAGGCTTCTCATTGTGGTGGCTTCTCTTACTGTGGAGCACAGGTTCTAGGCACTTGCCTTTCAGTAGTCACAGCACAGGGGCTCAGTAGTTGTGGCTCCTGGGCTCTAGAGAATAGGCTCAGTAGTTGTGGTGCACGGGCTTAGTTGCTTTGCGGTATGTGGGATCTTCTGGATCAGGGATCAAACCTGTCCCCTGCATTGGCAGGTGGATTCCTCACCACTGAGCCACCAGGGTAAGTCCTCTGGTATCTTTATCACACTAGTATCTGCAGGCTTACAACCTGTTCTCCAATAAGAAAACCTGAGGCTGACAAAAGATTAATTACATTGTTTTCTCAATGGAGTCCTACCAAACCATCTCTCTTCAGGAAAAGGGCTGAAGGGAAACAGCAGACAAAGTAAGCTCAATTCTTTAGGGTGGTGTGTAGGAACTGACTCATTAGAAAAGACCTTGATGCTGGGAAAGAGTGAAGGCAGGAGGAGAAGGGGACAACAGAGGACGAGATGGTCAGATGGCATCGACTCAATGCCAACTCAATGGACATGAGTTGGAGCAAGCTCCAGATGGTGAAGGACAGGGAAGCCTGGCATGCTGCAGTTCATGGGGTCACAAAGAGTCGGACACGACTGAGCAACTGAACAACGACAAAATACTGGAGTGGGTTGCCATTTCCTTTTCCAGGGGACCTTCCTGACCCAGTGATCGAACCTGAGTCTCCTGCATTGCAGGCAGATTCTTTACCATCTGAGCCACATGGGCTTTAATAAGGTAACATCTGAATAGAGACCTGAGGGAACTATAGAGCAAGCCTTAAACATAACTAAGGAAAGCGCATTCTAGGCAAAAGGAACAGCAAGTGCTAAGCTGAGGTGGGAACATATTTGAAGTGTTTGAGGGCAGGGCAGAGGCCAGTGTACCTAGAATGGAATGAGCAAGCCAGAAAGTCACAGGAGATGAGGTCAGAGAGGTACTAGGGAACCAGAACGGGCAGAGCCTTCTAGGCCATGAGGAAAGATGAGAAGCCACTCGAGGGCTTTGAGTTGTTGAAGGTGTATGATCTGATCTGACAACTGGCAGCAGCATAGAAAACAGACTTTAAGGTAGAAGCAGTTAGGAGGTCACTGCCATGATTCGTGAAAGATAATGGTAATCTGTTCAGAGTAATATGCAGTAGAGACGATGAGAGTAAATGAACTTTGGCTATGTTCTAAAGGCAAAGGTAACAGGATTTGCCCATGGATTAGATCTGAGGAATCTGGGTGAGAAAGAGAAGAATCAAGAATGACTCCAAGGTTTTTAAGGTAGACTTGCCATATGCAGAGATAGGGAAGTCTACACAAGAGAAGCAGGTTTGGGTGGGGCTTAAGAGTAAGAAATCCTACTGAGATGTCTATTAATATCTAAGAGGCAATATCGAAAAGGTAGTTAAACATGTAAGTCTGGAGTTGAGAGGAAAAGTTTGGGCAGGAGATATAAATTTGAATGTTGTTAGTACATAGATGATTATTAAAACAATGCAGTTATCAGGGGAGGAAATACAGAAAGAGAAGTGGTTTGATGACTGAGCCCTGGGTACTCTAGAATTTTAGGTTGGGAAGTGGTGGGGAGACAGTAAAGGAGACTGAGAAAGAGGGGCCAAGGAAGAGGAGAACCAAGAGAACAGTGTCGTGGAATAAGATGAAAAAGGTGTTTGAAAAAGAGTGACCAGCAGTAACAAATATTGTTGATAGATCAAGTAAATTCTGACTTGAAAACTAGATTTAGGAATGGTTAGCGTTAGTGACCAGTACAAGAGCTGTTTCAGTACTGGAGGGATGACTGCCTGACTAGAGTGAATTCAAGGGAGAATAAGAGCAGAAGAAGCAGAGAAGATAAATACATAACATTCTTTTGAGCATTTTTCTTAATTCTACCACTTATTTCTACTCTCTCAGAGAAATAGGGTGGTGGACAGGAGAGGCATGTAGGGTCAGAAAGTATGTTTTTTTGTTTTGTTTCAGGTGAACAATAAAACAATGTGCTGGTTTACTCCTAGGAATAATCCACAAAAATCTGTGATGCAGGAGAGAGGAGATAATTCCTGGGGTGATTCCAGATAAAAGAGAAGGAATAGGTTCTTAAGAACAAATGGAGGGCTTGGACTTAGACAGAAGCACAAAGAAAAATAGGGGAACAGGCAGAGTAGACGGGCATAGACAGAGGCAGATGTGATGACAGAGTTTTGGAGATTTTCTTCTGATTGCTTCTATATTCTCAGTGAACAGGAAGCAAGGCTCTAGGCTGAAAGTGAGGAAGGGGAGAAAGTATAGAAAGTTTTAAGGAAAAGACAATGTGAAACAGTAATTTAGAAGAGTGAAAGGAAGCATGGACTAGAGAAATGTAGGTGATGTATGGACAGTACAACGGGCCCACTTGAGATTAGTGGTCATGAATTTAAAGAAGACCAGTTATCATGGTCGTGTTTCTTGCCAATATGTTCACTGTGTGAGTGTGAGCACTGAGTAATTAGAAAGTCAGACCGAATTACTGAAGTGAAGGTTTTGCTATATGAATATAACTAAGGGAAAGAGGGACTTGAGTATGTTTGCAGGGTAGTGATTATAATGATGTATCAAGGAATCTAATCTGGATAAGGAGGAAAATGAGGCTACCACAAGAATGAAAAAGTGACAGGATCAAAATTCCTAGTGGGTCCAGGAATTACTGGAATATGCATAACAGACAAAATAATCTAGTAAGGCTGGTGGTGGTAATTAGAGCTGCTTGAAATTATGACTGTAAAGAAGGAGCAGTTATTGGTAATGAAAGGGTTGAGGGTATGACCTTGGGGTTGCATGGCTAAGTTATGTAGAAGATAGACTATTGGTACTTCCCTGGTGGTACAGTGGTTAAGAAACCACATGCCAATGCAGGGGACATGAGTTTGATCCCCGGCTGGGGATGACCCCACATGCCTGAGAGCAGCTAAGTCCATGCACTACAACTACTGAAGCCCAAGAACCCAAGAGTGCATGCTCTACAACAAGAGAAGCCATCACAGCGTGAGGCCTGTGCACTGCAACTAGAGAGCAGCCTCCACTCATCACAACTAGAGAAAGCCCACACACGGCAATGAAGAGAAGGCACAGCCAAAAATTAACACACATACACAAAAGATACACTATTAAAAGAGAGGAGGTCAAAGAACTCAGAGACTTGAATACTGGAAGTATCATCTATGTGGCTAAGAATTACAATAGAAGTAGGGACTGACAGTAGTGTTAGTGAGCCAACTGTCAAAAATCTTCAAGGAACAAGGGGTATTAACCCAGAGATAAAAACGACCAAAGCCAGGAGGGTAGCAGACAGCATATTTTAACAGCATCAACTTTAAAACTGGGGGGTATTTTAGGAAGGAGGATAGGATAATGATGTAGAAATGGCAATGAAGAGCAAGCAGGATGCCTACTGCTCCATCAGACCCAAAGGTAAACATACATGAGTGATAAATCAGTCACGGCCTGAGAAAACTTCACAGGAAACAATACCCTCAAATAAGAACCAGTAACGAGTGTTTTGGAACAAGAGAAGCCACCACAATGAAAAGCCTGCACAGCATAACTGAAGAGTAGCCTCCGCTCACTGCAACTAGATAATGCCTATGTGCAGCAATGAAGACCCAGCAATGTGGAAAAAAAAAAAAGAAACAGTAACAACAAATAACCAAAATAATATACAAGAAGGAAACCTCCAAACTGGAGGCATGTATTTATATGCAGCATTTGATTCTCTCTATGCCAATCCAAAGCCAATACTAAAAGCATGAATTCCTATGTTGTGGAGGTTAGATGAGCTACCCAGGAAAGGGGAGCTTCATGTGGCGAAGTTGCAGCCTTTTCATCTCTCATTACCTTGGTTGCCTTAAATACACTGATAATCAATTATGGAACAGTAGATGAAGACCAAGCAAGAACAATAATTTAAATGATTTCCTCCTTGAGGTTAAAAATATCAGTAGATTTATCACTTAAAATAAAAGGGAAGACATGTAAAATCAATGTTTGATAAAATCTACCAGTAAAGGATCCCCATGGGCTAAAGAGCAATCAATTGCTAGCAGCACACAGCCTGAGTTAGATGAACTAAAGCTGATGTGAATGCTGATGCCCAGTAATACCTGGTCAGTGGGCTCAAAAGGCAGAAGGTACAGTATCACTGTACTGGATTTGTCTTAAAATGGGGCAAGAGTAAGCAGTATCTTGGAAGCATGGCCCCTGCCTCCTCCCCCCAGATATCTGCTATATAAAAATTTGAGGAAAACAGAGAAAAGTAAGAAAAGCAGCTGTCAGGACATTTTTAAAAGTTTTTTTTTTTTTCCTGCAGGTATTCCATCTTTCCCTTGAGGTAAGTCTTCTGAGATAAAAACCAACTCCAATGGAGGCCAAGATCCATAAGTCATGAAGAACTTGAAGGGTAAAGAGGATTCATGCAGAGGGTTCTAGGAATTTATGCTGGGCACTGTAAGGACACAGCCAGAGCAGAAAAGGACAGCATCCCCAATGTCAAAGATAAAAATCTTGCCCTTATTTAAGGTTTGGCATTTCAAGATAAACAAAGGACAGGCTTTTCTTATTTAGGATGACAATTCTGACAGTACAAAAGTTGTCCAGCCACCTTCATTCTAGGGCTTTAACCTCTGACCTTTTGGAGTTCCAGGCACCAAGACCCTAGAATGACATCTGGCTCACCTGAACTGTGACTGGCATTCTGGGGAAGTGCATTGGTGATGTTGGGTAGTTCATGCCCATAGTTTCCATCCTCCAGGGGACAGACATCCAGGTCATTCCATTTCTGCAGTTGCTGCAGCCAACAGGATTTTTCTTCCAATTTGCAATGTGGATTTAAAATGATGCACACCCATAAGGCCCCTGGAAAAGAAAGCAACCACATCCTTGACATCTCTCCTTTGATGTATGTCTAAGCCTTAATTTTTCAGTTTACTCTTTTCTTCTATTTTCAGTTGGTAGGAAAAGTTTCCAAAACATCAGTTCTCAGTATAAAAAACCAAATCTGCTAAAGTTTTCAGAAATGCTTATTTTTCCTGCCCAAAGGTTTCTTAAAGCAGAGTAGCTATCCTGATATCTGGATATGTGCCTGTGTTTGATGAACAAGATAGATTTGGACTTGAATTCTGAGCTCAAATCTGCAGTCCAACAATTTATTGAGAGCTTTCTTGTTCAAGAGTTTGTATTGGAGAATAAGACACTGTTCCTACCCTTGAGGAACTCTGCAGTGGGGGAAGACAGAAAAATAAACACAGTGTCATTTGAATATGAATAAGTGTTAAGATAAAGATATGTTCAGGGTACAATAATAGCCAGAGCAAAGACATTTACTGTAAGAAGGAAGGTGCTCAGAAAAGGATTCAATTTTTGGTTAGTTGATCTTGGGCTTTCTGAGCTTCAAATCCCTCAACTGTAAAACAGATCATAATGTAGAGAGCCTGGCATATTACTTTGCATGTAGTGGAATTATATTTCCTTTTTCCAGGGAAAATAATTTATTTGGACTTGGATTTTGATACTGTTTTTCAGCTATGATGCCTTAAAACTATCACATTCTTGGATCTTCTCTGTCACTATAGCAGAGTATCATATATTCCACATAACCAGTAAGTACAGTTTCTTTGATCACATCACCCTTCTTTTCAAGCAAACCTGCTTCCTCTTTTCAAAGTTGGTTATGTGGCTGAGCCAGAAATATTCTCATTCTCAAGTTAACAATAAAACCCGGCTGCAGAATGTCTTAAGTTAAACATTCTTTGGGATGGAGCTACATCTGTGGATGGAGGTATATTCAGACACTATTTCAAGACCCCTTAAAGTCAAATAAGAATGTTTTAAAAGACCATTTAAGCCTCAATTTCAGGTACTAACTAGAAGATAAAAATTCATTTCTATAGGTTCAAATAAGTTTTTCAAATCCACAATGAAAAAGAAACTATATTATATAATACTGTATATTAAATATTGTATAATGATGGCTCTTAAGAGGATTATAGTTAGGAGTCAAATTGAGTGACTCTTAACTTATAATAATTGTAACCCAGGTGGCTCAGTGGTAAAGAATCCACCTCCCAATGCAGGAGAAAAAGGAGAGGCAGGTTTGATCCCTGAGTTGGGAAGATCCCCTGGAGAAGGAAATGACAACCCACTCCAGTCTTCTCACATGGAAAATCCCATGGACAGAGGAGCCTGTTGGGCTACAATTCATAGGCTCACAAAGAGTTAGACACTACTGAGCAACTGAGCACACACATACACAAATAATAATAATTATAATAAAGCACAGTAAATACCATTATAGCCATATATAAAGTGTTATGAGAATAGGTATGATGGAACAATTAACTCTGTACATGGGGTCAGGAAAAGTTACAACATTTGAGTTTGTCCTTGAAGAATAAACATGAGTTATTTCTAGTTAAAAATGGCTAACTAAACATGTATGTTTATCACCACTCCCTCTTAATACTTTATTAAAACAAAAGTGGAGAGATAAAAACAGGCATAAATATTCAAGGTAGTTCAGTACCTGCTCATTGCCTCTCCTGGAAGAAAACCAGAGCTTTACTCACTGGAAAGACTGATTCACAGAAGTTCTGGATTGGGAATACTACACAAAGCTGAGGGTAGGTTTTCCATACTAAAAACTGAGGGATTAAGAAAAACATACATATGGAACAAATGAACACCCCCACCCCCACCATGCAGTCCTCTTTCCCTGCTTGGTTGTGAGAAGACTGTGGTGGTCTTATAATTAAGACATTGTGTTCATGTCCTAGCGTTTTGTGGAAGGTAGAACTTGTGAGTAATAAGATTAGCTGAGGAAATACCTAAGCAAAGTGCTGAAGGAGCAGCCTGGTTCCTCTGCTTAGAGTAAAATGCAAGAAGAAAGAAATTATTTAAAGACAGAACTGTTCATCAAAAAGGAAGTAAAATGTAAAGATCTGGAACATTCTCAGCCTATGCACATTGAAAAGAATGAGAAAGGCCGTTTGGGAAAGAACCCTAAGGGTGTGACCTTAAAAGAGGTAAATCCTCATCTTTCATTGTAGGAAGAAAAAGAGAACATCTATAATTTTATAATTTTAAAAATTAAGAAAGAACGGTCATTTAGAAATGTGGAGGCATATTAGAAAAAGCAGCTAAAAGAATTAAAAATTGCTCTTTCTAAGAAGTAGGAACTGACAATGTGAAGGAATATGGCAGAGGAATACTGCTTTTTATTTGACATTTTAACCTGTGTACATGTATTACTTCATTTTAAAAGAAGAACAAGAGATAAATAGGAGTTGTTTAAGCGCAGATATGGCAGGAGAGTATGTACCAAAACAGGGGGAAGGACATAAGGGAAAGCAAAAATGCTGAGATGTCATTGTAGTCTCTCTGAATATTTGTAGTCTATTGGATGTTTTTTCCTTTTGGTAGAAAATTTTTGTAATCTAGGATATCAGCTTTTAATACTATTGGGACTGTGAGTTCCTATCAATAAAAGTGTCCTTTCTGAACACCAGGTGGCAAGAAATCTTTAATATACAGGAGGTAAAAAATTCTGAACAGTGTGGCAGTAAGAAAGATGCACAAATATTCAGATCATAAAAGTTACTTTCTCAGCTTTTAGAATTTAAGAATCCTAAAGGTCTGTATAAACCTCATGAAAAAAATTGTTTCCTTCACATAGTAGGTCTTCTCCTATGGTGTCTGTGTTACACTGTTTGCTGGTTCTTGTAAAATTAATGTAGGAATAGGGTATGGTCAATTTTATTGGAAACTGCTGAGAGGTCAAGTAACAACAGAGAAGAGCAATATGGCAGACACTGGTGGTTTTAACCAAAGCTACTTAACAGTAGAGTGACAGCAATGAGCAATGGAAGACTGCAGTGGGCTCAAGAGAGCATATGGAGGTAAGCAAATGGAAAGAGGGACGAGGTTTTCAAGAAGTGTTGTTCTGAAGGTAAAAAGAGAAATAGGGTAATGATTAGAGGAGGAGGGGAAAATCAAAGGCACTTTATGAGACTGAAAATATTAGACCATATTTGTATTCTGATGGAATTGATCCAGTATTGAGGGAGAAATTAATGATACCAGAGAAAAGAGAAATTGCAGGAGCAAAATTCTTGAGAAAAGGAAATGGCATAGGAACAGGAGCAAATATGTAAAGACTGGTCTTTTATGGGAGCAGAGATACTTTATAGGTTTTAAAAGAAAATTTTTAAAAATGTGCACCCGTGGCTGATTCATGTCGATGTATGGCAAAACCCACCACAGTATTATAAAGTAATTATCCTCCAATTAAAATAAATAAATTTTTTTTTAAAAAGCATATGTGTACAGACGTGGGGAGATGAGAAAACCATGCCTGACTGCTTCTATTATCTCCCGTTCAGAAACTGAAGGTACTGAGGCCACTCCTCCCGTTCCTACTATCCCTGCTGAGACCATCCCCAGAGGAGTAGGCCTTTTGACCAGTGAGGAACCCTCAGAGTAGTCGGGGTGGGGGGCATGAATGTACATGCTCTAGTGTCTAATCCAATAACGCAGTGTTTTACAAAATGTGGTCTCTGGAAGAATGTCATCAGCATCCTCTGGGAATTTGTTGGAAATGCAAAGTATCAGGTCCTACTCCAACTGACAAGATCAGAAACTCGGGGACAGGGCCCAGCAATCTATTTTAACAAGTATTCCAGGTGATTCTGGGAAGATATAGATAGCGGTCTGTGTGGAATGCTGAGAGTTTCTTGGAAGGTTGATACAGCAATTTCTTAGATATGAAAATGTCACAACCAAGAGCTTTTCATAATGAATCTAAGTAACTAACAAAAGCTTTAGAAGCACTGGGGTCATGCTCCGCTTACTTCCTGTCACCTACCAAGGCCAAGTCCAAATCCACAACACAATCCTTCGATTGTCACAGAAATTATTCCCAAGAGATTCAGGACTCAGATAAACCTGACGCTCTGAAGGTTAATTTCAAATTCTTAAAAAAAACATGCACTTTTGGGGAAAACAGTACATACGAGATGAAATTGAGGGAGATGTTGCACAAGGATGCTTGATTTGGAGCTGGACAGGCTGGGGCTCCAGTGTTAGAGCCACCACCTGCTAGTGTGTAACTTTGAACAAAAAACTTTCTGAGCTCCATTTTTCTCACCTGAACATATGGAGATGCTGATGTCTTATCCTTGAAGGGTCCATGCCTACAATCCCTTCTGAGGGAAGCTGTTTCCAAGTTGCCATGCACTGTGTTACATGACCCTGGTCACAAGTGGTTAGACCAGTAACTTAAATTAATAGTTCAACATTCCTGTACTTTGGAAAATGTGATTGTGTCAGAGAGACAGTTTTCTATACTTCTTTATTTCATTCTGTATCCAGAAGTAACCAGAGGTGTCTCTGTTTCTTTGCAATAAACACACAATTACTTCATAGGTTTGTTATGAGAATTAAACATGCATACAATCTTTAACACAGAGACTGGCACATAATGTTCAATAATGTAGCTGTTCATTATTAATGAAAACTGCAAAGCTATAGTGCCTCAGGTGATATGAAGCCCCAGCACTCAAACCAAAACCCCACATTTACCAGCCCCAAAGTAACCACATAAAGTCTGAATCATTAAGCCTTATTCCCCAAAGCTTTTAGCTCTAAGACTATAATGTATTAATATATGCTTTGGGGAATTCACTAAAATCCTAAGCTGTAGTGGTTTTTTGGTGCTATTTTGTATGAGAGGAAAGTTTGTCATTGCTTTCTGGGGTGGACAAAGTACAGAGAAGCTATATTAGAAATTTCAGAATATGCCATAGACAACTTTTCTAGTATAACCCCAAAGTGGGGCCGTGACTGGATTGTACGTTCAGAGTATGAAGGATTCTGCAAACAGGGAGGGGAGTTGAGTATCACCACTGCAAAACTGTCATTGAAATGGGAATGATGAAGATAAATAATGACTAAAGAAGATGGTCTTAATGACAAGAATCTTGAACAAAGAGACCATTCAGGAGGCCACAGGTCTAATTTAATCTAAAAGTCCCATGGTCCTCAACCAGACCAGTTATGACAAGAAATAAAAAGTGTAAATGAACACTAAATTACATTTTAAAGGTCAAGGAATCAAATTATATTGGTGACTGGATGTAGGGAATAAAACAAAAATGAGTGCTTGACAGTAAGTTTTGTCGAATAAGAAATGGTGGTGCCGGGGGCTGGTCGCGCGGAGGGGCGGTGCCACCTCGCTGAGTGGTCCCAGGCGGCCTCGCGCTCCGCCGGGCGCTCGGGATCCCCCCCCCCCCAAAAAAAAAAGAAATGGTGGTGCCAATGCCAGGTTCAGGGGAATCTTTCTTCATAGAAGGCCTGATTTCATTTTTGGATTTCTCAAGTTTGAGGTGATTAGGAGATTTTTTCAGTAGAAATGGTCATAGGGCAGCAGCTAATACAAGACTGGAAATGAGATAATCGAAAGAGGATGAGGAAGAGATCACCACAGAGGTTACTCTGAGGTCATGATACTAAAAAAAAAAAAAAGAGTTCTCAAAGGACTGGAAAAGGTCAGTTTTCATTCCAATCCCAAAGGAAGGCAATGCCAAAGAATGTTCAAACTACCACACATTTGCACTCATCTCACATGCTAGCAAAGTAATGCTCAAAATCCAAGCCAGGCTTCAACAGTACGTGAATCGTGAACTTCCAGATGTTCAAGCTGGATTTAGAAAAGGCAGAGGAACCAGAGATCAAATTGCCAACATCCACTGGATCATAGAAAAAGCAAGAGAGTTTCAGAAAAAAATCTACTTCTGCTTTATTGATTACACCAAAGCCTTTGACTGTGTGGATCACAATAAAGTGTGGAAAATTCTAAAAGAGATGGGAATACCAGACCACCTGACCTGCTTCTTGAAAAATCTATATGCAGGTCAAGAAGCAGCAGTTAGACATGGAACAACAGACCGGTTCCAAATTGGGAAAGGAGTATGTCAAGGCTGTATATTGTCACCCTGCTTATTTAACTTATATGCAGAGTACATCATGAGAAATGCTGGGCTGGATGAAGCATAAGCTGGAATCAAGACTGCCAGGAGAAATATCAATAATCTCAGATATGCAGATGACACCACCCTTATGGCAGAAAGTGAAGAGGAAGCCTCTTGATGAAAGTGCAAAAGGAGAGTGAAAAAGTTGGCCTAAAGCTCAACATTCAGAAAACTAAGATCATGGCATCCGGTCCCATCACTTCATGGCAAATAGATGGGGAAACAATGGAAACAGTGGCTGACTTTATTTTTTTGGCTCCAAAATCACTGCAGATGGTGACTGCAGCCATGAAATTAAAAGACACTTGCTCCTTGGAAGAAAGGCTATGATCAACCTAGACAACATATTAAAAAGCAGAGACATTACTTTGCTAACAGAGGTCCATCTAGTCTAGTCAAAACTATGGCTTTTCCAGTAGTCATATATGGATGTGAGAGTTGGACTATAAAGAAAGCTGAGTGCTAAAGAATTGATGCTTCTGAAGTGTGGTGTTGGAAAAGACTCTTGAGAGTTCCTTGGATGGCAAGGAGATCCAACCAGTCTATCCTAAAGGAAATCAGTCCCGAATATTCATTGGAAGGACTGAAACTGAAACTGCAGCTGAAACTCCAATACTTTGGCCACCTGATGTGAAGAACTGACTCACTAGAAAAGACCCAGATGCTGGGAAAGATTGAAGGAGGGAGGAGAAGGGGCCAACAGAGGATGAGATGGTTGGATGGCATCACTGACTCAATGGACATGAGTTTGAGCAAGCTCTGGGAGTTGGTGATGGACAGGGAGGACTGGTGTATTGCAGTCCATGGGGTTGCAGAGAGTCGGACATGACTAAGCAACTGACCTGAACTGAACAAAGGAGAATAGAGAAAGAAAAATAGAAGTCCAGGGCTCAAGGCTTAGAAATGGCCTTATGGCTAAGAGGTTTGCTGGAAATGATAAAGAAAAGCAGGCCCAGGGAATGCAAGAAAAGTGAGAATAGCAAGTATTTGGAAAGCCAAGCTAATGCCATGAGACAGAAGCCAAGGCAAAAGGTTTTCTCTCACTAAAAGCTTCTGTATGGTAATATCTGGAATAGAACGCTGGTGTCAGTAGCAAAATATAAGGCTGTGGAAGAAACACAAGTGAATTCAAAATGACTCTGGGTGGCCTCTGTAGAACCTAAATCTTCCACCATTTGGGCTAAAGTTCACTTAGCAAGATCTATGTAATGACTAATGACAAGTATTCACTAACACTATTGCTGGGGACAAGCTCACAGGATAGACATAGCGCTTCTCTGAGATATGGGGACTTACCTAGCTCATCCCAGAGCTGCCTGCACTTATCTGTCATGCTTGTTCCTTGTTGCCTCCACAGTGTGAGTCGTGGGTCGGCCATAAACTGTTCAGTTATTAGTGTCAGCATCCTGGCTCCATTGGAATCTCTCATCCGCAGCATCTCTCGAACCTGACACATAAGGAGGGGCAGGTGGTTGGTGACTGTACATCATAACAAAGTAGGAGGAGAAGAAGGGGAGGAGGGGGAGGAGAAGATGAAGTATCTAAGCACAGCATATCCAAGGAGCCAAAAAGAAGGCCTCTTCTTCTGTAAGCAAGTTCTCTGCATGTATCAAGAGATCCTGCTGTGTGCAATGAGATACCACTTCATACTCACAAGGATGGCTAGAATAAAAAAGCTAGATAATAAGTGTTGGCAAGGATATAGAGAAATCAGAACTCTCATACACTGTTTAGTGGGATTGTAGAATGATGCAGTCACTTTGGAAATCAGTCTAGAAATTCCTCAAATGATTAAACATAGAGCTACCATATGGCCTACTAATTCCATTCCTAGAGAGAAATGAAAATATATATGTCCACACAGAAACACTGTACAAGAATGTTTATAGGAGCATTATTTATAACAGCTTAGAGGTGGAAACAATCCAAATGCCCATCAACAGACAAACAGATAAAAGAAATGTGTGGTATCCATACAATGGAATATTATTTGGCCATAAAAAGGAATGAAGTACTGACACATGCTACAACATGGATATATGTTTTTAAGTATTTTGAAATACTATGCCAGGAGAAAAAAGCCAGTCACAAAAGACTACATACTATAGGATTCCATTCCTAGGAAAGTCCAGAATAGGGAAATCTATAAAGACAGAAAGTACCTTAGTGGTTGCTTAGAGCTCGGGGAAGAGGGGCATGGGGAACAGGGGAGTGATAGGTAAAGGGAATGGGGTTTATTTTTAAGATAATGAAAATGTTCTAAAGTTGACTGCAGTGATAGCTGTACATATCTGTCAATATACTAAAAACCACTGAATTGTACAATTTTTTAAATGGGTGAATTTTATGATATGTGAATTATATTTCATCAAAGGTGTTAAGAAAGAAAAGAAAGAAAGCCTGCTGTGAGAGCCCCCAGTTCCAAAATACTAAGTTTCTGGAACTTCTCAGTGGCTAATACTCTGCACTCCCAATGCAAGGGGCCAGGGTTCAATCCTTGGTCAGAAAACTAGATCCCACATGCCACAACTAAGACCTGGCACAGCCAAATAAATCAGTTAATATTTTAAAAACAACAAAATATTGTCTCTTTAAGGCCTCATTGGGCAGCCTTGGGTTCAAGGCAGGGGGAGGTAGCTTCATTACTAATCCCCCCAGGAATGCAAACTCATTTAGAGACTGTGGAGCAAGAGGAAGAGGATGACCAGGGTGAGCAGTAGGGCTCCCTGGACGCAACCTGCTCTGGTCTGCTCTGCTCAGCTTCCCTCCACCCAAGTAGTTTTCAAGCATTCAGTACAGGTAGGTCAAGTGAGCTAGCTACAATGCATGAAGCCAGAAGTGTGGTGAGCCCAGTTTACTTAAGGGAAAAAAAAATCTTTTCATATCTTACCTTGGCAAACATTGAATTGAGTTGCTTTCCAGAGCCATAGTAACCACCCTGGGAGAGAAAGAGCTTCACTTGTTCTTTCACCTGTTCTTCATCCAAATGCCAACAGTTCTCATCATCAATGCTGGCCCCAGCTGTTGGGTCAGGAGCACCTGCGAGGAATAGGGTGGTGAAATGAATCTCCTGAGTTCCTACACTCCACACTCAGCAGGAGCAGCCCTCTGTGAGTATATTCAGAAACAGACAGGCATTCTGCCTTAATCTGGGCTTTGTCAATTGTGTGGCTCTCAATAAACATAAGAGAGTAGAGCTAGTTTCATGTTCACTGAAGTCTCAGTTGTATCCTCTCCCAAGGTCTACAAATATCATCCTGGGGTAAAAATGCACAAACACAAAAATAGTGATGTTTTTTTTTTCCCCTAGGAGAATGTAATTTTTCTTCTATTTTGTTTTTCTTTGAAGTTTAAAATAAGCCTAAAGCACACATATTATTTTAAAATTAAAAAAATACTTTCTTAGAAAATAAAAATTTCTCTTTTTAAAATTCACTATAAAATTGTAGCTTCTCAAGTGGAGTCAACAATTCTAAATTTCTGGAAACTTGCAACCCAGAGCACAGGCAGGGTTGTATACAGGGTGATGTTTTATAAATTTATACTCAGAATATCTTTCCTTCCTGGGCTCACCTCAATGACATCACTTAAAACACAGTGTTAGTTATTTACACATCCCTCTCCCCTAGTAGCCTGTTAGCTCCTTGCTCACAGTTGAATCATTTATAACACAGTTCTGGTAATGTGACAGGCACCTAAGAAATATCTGTGGAATGAAAACTGAATCTTCTTCTCTCACTTTCTCAAAGACTGAGTCCTGTGATAAGTTTTTAGAACCCTGTCTCCAAGTGACAAAAGACTATAAGTCAGTATAGTCTTATAGTATAAGTCAATACTCTATATGTGTGGTCGTGCAGTTGGTTACAAATTCATGTCATGTTTCATCAGTCAATCTACCTTTCTTCTTGTCCTCTTATATGAAAGCCTTATTTAAATGAAATCCAGGTCTGCAGAGAATAGTGCTCTTCTGCCATGCTTTTTCAGTGCATCTTACCATCCAGGAAATCAGGAGGACTCATATTTATTCTACAAATACTAATTAACATTAGGAGCAACCAGTTCATGGAATCTGCTATATGCTACTTTTCTTCAAATGTGTTATTCTCAACACAGTTCTGATCATATCCCTTCCCTGCTCAGAAGTCTTCAGTGATAAACTATTCTTTATAAATGAAGTCTAAACTTAGCTTAGCATTTAGGGCCCTTCCTCTTCAGGCCCTTTCACTTCCAGTCTTGTCTTTCCTATACTTATGCTATGTTTCAACTAGAAACTTAGTGTACCCAGAAGTCAATGACATTTCCTGACGACTTTATTTATGCTTTTCCCTTTACTTCCCTTCCTTTCCCCACAACCTGTTCTTTGGCCAAAAAGCATTACTTCTCATTGTCAGTGTTGCCTCAGCTCTATAGTCAGGGCTGCACTGAGAAAGGAAAACCATAAAATACGTATACAGAGAGGCTAACACTGCTGAAATTTACTTGGCAGGAAAGTCTCTCACTGAATTCACCATATAACCCATACACCTCACCTGTCAAAAGTATGCCCTTCATACTCATATGCATGAGAGTAATGTAGTAACTCTCTTCTTCAGTTCAGTTCAGTTCAGTCACTCAGTCGTGTCCAACTCTTTGGGACCCCGTGAATTGCAGCACACCAGGCCTCCCTGTCCATCACCAACTCCTGGAGTTCACTCAAACTCACGTCCATCAAGTCGGTGATGCCATCCAGCCATCTCATCCTCTGTCGTCCCCTTCTCCTTCTGCCCCCAATCCATCCCAGCATCAGAGTTTTTTCCAATGAGTCAACTCTTCGCATGAGGTGGCCAAAGTACTGGAGTTTCAGCTTTAGCATCATTCCTTCCAAAGAACACCCAGGACTGATCTCCTTTAGAATGGACTGGTTGGATCTCCTTGCAGTCCAAGGGACTCTCAAGAGTCTTCTCCAACACCACAGTTCAAAAGCATCTATTCTTTGGCACTCAGCCTTCTTCACAGTTCAACTCTCACATCCATACATGACTACTGGAAAAACTCTCTTCTTAGCACTTTATTATTACTTCTCTTAAAGACCTGTTGCATTTTGTTTTACAATAGAATTGAGCTTGTCTCATATACTCCCAACTACATTGAAGCTTTTAAAGAGTAGAGTAGGGATTCATTTTTGTACCTCACAGTGCCTGGATCATTACAGCATTGAATTAATATTTATAGAATGAACAAATGCATGTCCTATTGACCATCTAGATTTAAAACCCAGGTGGGCAAATAATATATCCTATACTACTTCTGTAAACTGAAAGTGGAAAAGAAAAACAAATATACTCCTTTCATCCTTCAATATTTGTTAAAAACAGCCATTTATTGAGTGCTTCCTACATGACAGTGTCTAAGTACTTTTTATACATATCCCTGCAGTGGCTATAAGACAGGACTGGAAAAGGTCAGTTTTCATTCCAATTCCAAAGAAGGGCAATGCCAAAGAATGTTCAAACTACACTGCACTCATTTCACTTGCATTCATTTCACATGCTAACAAGGTAATGCTCAAAATCCTTCAAGCTAGGCTTCAACAGTACGTGAACTAAGAACTTTCAGATGTACAAGCTGGATTTAGAAAAGGTAGAGGAAGCAGAGATCAAATTGCTAACATCCTTCTGATCATAGAAGGGCTTCCCAGGTGGCGCTAGTGGTAAAGAACCCGCCTCCTAATGCAGGAGATGTAAGAGATACTGGTTCGATCCCTAGGTTGGGAAGATCCCCTGGAGAAGGAAATGGCAACCCACTCCAGTATTCATGCCGGGAGAATGCCATGGACAGAGGAAGCTGGAAGGTTACAGTCCATGGGGTCGCAAAAAGTTGGACATGACTGAAGAGACTTAGCATAGTATACTGGATCATAGAAAAAGCAAGGGAATTCCAGAAAAACATCTACTTCTGCTTCACTGATTATGCAAAAGTCTTTGACTGTGGGGATCACAATAAACTGTGGAAAATTCTTTAAAAGATGGTTATATCAGACCACCTTATGTGTCTCCTGAGAAACCTGTAGCAACAGGTCAAGAAGCAACAGTTAGAACTGGACATGGAACAATGGACTGGTTCAAAAGTGGGAAAGGAGTATATCAAGGCTGTACATTGTCACTCTGCTAATTTAACTTATATACAGAGTACCTCATGTGAAATGCTGGGCTGGATGAAGCACAAGCCGGAATCAAAATTGCTGGAAGAAATATCAATAACCTCAGATATGCAGATGACACCACCCGTATGGCAGAAAGTGAAGAGGAACTAGAATTTTATAATTTCATTTATTTATTTAATTTATTTCTGGCTGTGCTGGGTCTTCATTGCTGTACGGGCTTTGCTCTAGGTGCGGCAAGTGGGAGCTACTCTGTTGTTTAGGTGTGTGGACTTGTGGAGCATGGGCTTTAGGGCACAAGGGCTTCAGTAGTTGCGTCTCCCTCTAGAGCACAGGCTCAACAGTTGTGGCACATGGGCTTAGTTGCTTCAGGCATGTGGGATCTTCCTGGATCAGGGATGGAACCTGTGTCTCTGGCATTGGCCGGCAGAATCTTTACCACTGAGGCATTGGCAGGTGATTCTTTACCATTGAACCACCAGGGAAGCCCCTTTAGAAAGCTACTCTGTAACAGTATCTCTCAAATAGAGCTCAGTTACCACGTGAATGGGCTTCCCAGGTGGCGCTAGTGGTAAAGAACTCTCCTGCATGAAACATAAGAGCTACAGGTTTGATCCCTGGGTTGGGAAGAGATCCCTGGAGGAGGGCATGGCAATCCACTCCAGTATTCTTGCCTGGAGAATCCCAGAGAGGAGCCTGGCGGACTATAGTTCATAGGGTTGCAGAGTCGGACATGCTGAAGTGACTTAGCATGCATGCATCCATCATGTAAACACAACTTTGAGGATAAAGCAACAGAAGACTATTTCTGCTAGACAGCAAGAGTTCCTGGAAGCTTGTCTGACTATCTTTATTTCTGATAAGTGATGAGGTTGTATGCAGGCCTTGATTAGTTCTCTTAGGCAACTGGGAAAGGCAGGCCCTTTAGCACATAGACCATAGTATTATACAGGCCATTAACCTAGTCTCACTGTCTTGTTCACACTAATACCAAAGTTATATCCTAAAAACAGAAAGGAAGTATAGAGAGGTATAAAAAACTTGAGTTCTGAAGTCAGGTGAGCCTAGGTTATAAATAATTTCCTTATTTACAAAATGGTTATAATATCTACCTCACAGGGTAGTTTTGAAAACTAAATGAATTAACATATATAAACATACATAAGGTTCTCATGTATGATGCCTGGAACATAGTAGAACCTAACCAACAAAATGAAAAATTGGCTCATATAGTTCCTCTTCTCAAAATTCTTCAACAGTTTCCTATGATTAAGTATCTACAACCTGACTTCATAACAAAAGCAAGCATTTACTTCAGCCTTAGCTGTTTTTTCTACTAGACTGTAAGATATCTGAAGACAGGAACCATGTCTGTTTTATGCCCTCAACAATCAGCAGTATCATATGCACAGAGCAGGTACTCAACATACATTTCTTGAATGAATAAGTGAACATCGTATCTCTCTCCATCCATTATATAGCTCATAAACACAATGCAAATGACACTCTTTAGAATAACCATGGTGCTATGCAGGATCCTGAAATGTTAAGGAATTCTGATATCCATTTCATTTCACTGAATGACATTCATTATTTCATGGTTTCTTTCACTTCTGAATATTCCAGGCTCCTAGAGGCAAGGATTATGTGGACACATGAAGTCCATAAACTGGTTTAATTTATAACTCTAACATCCTCTGTCATTTTCACCCAAACTTTATGAGGTGGACAATTGGATGGCTTTAAGAAACAGAGTTAATAAATAGTTTGGATAGAATAAACTGATTAAAGTTAAGTGATTACAATGGCAAAAGTATCCCAACCTCTAAACATGCAATAAAGCAACAAAATAGATTTTTCAGCAACAAAAATATTGTACAATTACCATTTACTTGGTTGATTTCAGAGTTGGAGGACAGAATCTCATCTGCCAATTTCTGTGCGGTAGGAAGAACTTCAGTGTGGTGTGCTGTGATCAAATATTGAATAAACTTTTGTAGCTGGTCCCTATTCATCTGGAAAAGGGTTTCTGAGATAGGAAGACGCAATTTGACTTGGTCTGGTCTACGGATCCTGTAGAGTGAGAGTGCTACCACGTGAGCACAGTAGAATATGTCTTTGTTCCCACAGCCACATGTTACTGAGGTGATTTTGCATCGATCAAAACTGATGGCAACTTTGTAAGTCACGGCTGGTTCAGAAGTAGTGGCTGGTTCAGTTACTGTGCCACTGAGATGGAAGCCTAAGGAAACAAAGAAGACAGGTTTAGAGATTCTCTAGTAAGAAACGTGAAGATTTTCATTTTGCATTCTAGTTCATCAATTCAGAAACTATTTGCTGAGTATCTTCCACATACACAGCAGGCTCTGTCAAAGGCCAATGAAATCTAGGTATAGTTCTTAAGGAACACACAATCTAGAAAAAGAGTCCTTACCCTTAAGTCTATGGACCTCCAGAACTAATAAGAAAACTTTTGTTTGTATGTATGTACATTCTTCTGGGGGAACATTTAATACCTTTTTTCATAATCTCAAAAAGGTTAATCAAGAAGCTTGAATAAGAGACTTCCCTGGTGGTCCAGTGGTTAGGAATCTGCCTGCCAATGCAGGGAACACAGATTTGATCCCTGACCCAGGAACTAAAATTTCACATGTGTGGGGCAACTAAGCCTGTGTGTCCCAACTACTGAGCTCGCACGCCCTAAAGCCCATGCTCTGCAAGAAGAGAAACCACCTCATCAAGAAGCCCATTGTGGTGGTTGGAGACTCAAGTGCTCTAACAATGAGTGAGCTTGAATGCACTACACACTTTCAAGGACTTCTTGTTTAGTTTTACAAGCACTGCATCCCTCCAACCCATCCCCAAGTCACAAAGCTAGCTCTGCCTTGAGAAAAAAGATTTGAACAAATTTCAGCTTACTGTTCTATGGCTGAGGCACCTTTCCTAGCTGGCCTCTACACTGTTTGGAAATTTTAGAATAAAATTGTACTGCAGCACTTTCTTCATTACGTATCACAATGGCTCTGACATCTCAGGGTCCAGGAAAAAAGCTGAACTATAAACTATAACCTGCTATGAGGTTA
Organism: Bison bison bison; assembly: GCF_000754665.1. NCBI lineage: Eukaryota > Metazoa > Chordata > Mammalia > Artiodactyla > Bovidae > Bison > Bison bison. The sequence continues at coordinate 1,072,031 of NW_011494828.1, forward strand.
GCCCCCACAAGCATGTTATCCTATAAGTGTACCATGTTGTCCTTACCTTCAACATGCTCCAAGTGCCATTTAGGAATGAGACAAGATTCAAAAAGTGTGTTGCAATGGCCTCAGGCCCCTAACAATTGAGTTCTTTGTAAGCAGTCTTGCTTACATGTCATGCTTAAATGTGCAACAAGAGCTCTGAAAACATCAATATTAGCAAGAAATTGTTAAAAATTCAGGAATGGCTCATGGCTTAAAAGAGTTCCTATTCCCCTGCCTTCTAAACTAAATAGTGGCATAAGTGGAAATAGAAATGTAACTTAACATTGTGTTACAATGTTATAATCTTAATGTTACATTTGTAACGTAACAAATGTACTTAACATTTCTTTACCAGTATCACAGCTGGGGAATCCAGGACATTGGCTGGACCCAACCTTGGACTAAACAGAAAGTGCTAAGGATCAACCAGTTTTATAGCTATGGAAAATATAAATAAAATTTCTTTCCCAAATAAGGAAATCCTATGTTCTTCATGGCTTAGCTCAAATATCACTTCCAGACGAAACTCTATCTGGTGTCCCAGTTACAAAACTGAATCTTATTAAATGAAGAAACTTTAACATTTGTGCCTGTGGAGCCTACAGTTTAGTTTATAAGAGGGCATTTTACCCAGAATTGAGCAATAATTTCATCAGATAATTTCACAGATGAGGAATAGGCTCACATAAGTTATGCAATTTGCCCCAATTTTATTATATGATTACAGTCATGATAACAGAAATTAAAATGACTGTAAATTCACATTCTGAAACATTTTAGCCTTTAAAACCAATAAAAAATAAATTTGTAAAGAGTTTCCCTCAATTAATGTACTTCTTGAATACATCCAAATTGCTTCTTTTGCTTTAAAAAGAAAATAATTTTTCATCACTAACAGTTTTTGAGCACTTACCATGTGTTCTTTCATAAGCATTATATCATTTAACCCTCACCACAATGTTATATGTTTAGTACTATTAACCCCATTTTTTGTAGGTAAAGAAACTGAGGCTTAGAGAAACAATTTAAGTTGCCTAACTTCATACAGCCTGTAAGCGGAAGAGCTAGGATTTGAACCCAGGCAGTCTGGCTTCAGAGTTTGTGCTCCTAACAATCACATTTTATTTCTATTATAGTGTTCCCCAAACACTAATTTCATTTTCCTAGCTTAGGAAAATCAGAGTGATGCTGGGTACTGTTCCTTAATTTTTTTTACTAACTCAATTTTCATCCTTTGTTTGTATACAGTCAGCTACTATGATACTAAATTTGCAAACTGATAAAAAAAAACGCCCCCTAACAAAATTTTCCAAGCCAGGCTTCAGCAGTATGTGAACCGTGAACTTCCAGATGTTCAAGCTGGTTTTAGAAAAGGCAGAGGAACCAGAGATCAAATTGCCAACATCCGCTGGATCATGGAAAAA
>NW_011494828.1:1074208-1080060 GCF_000754665.1 Bison bison bison
CCTGGGTGTTCATTGGGAGGACTGATGCTGAAGCTGAAACTCCAGTACTTTGGCCACCTCATGCGAAGAGTTGACTCATTGGAAAAGACTCTGATGCTGGGAGGGGTTGGGGGCAGGAGGAGAAGGGGACGACAGAGGATGAGATGGCTGGATGGCATCACCGACTCGATAGACATGAGTTGAAGTGAACTCCGGGAGATGGTGATGGACAGGGAGGCCTGGCGTGCTGTGATTCATGGGATCGCAAAGAGTCGGACACAACTGAGCGACTGGACTGAACTGAACTGAATAGGGACAAATGGCAGAGAATATGTGAAATGTGGTCTCCCATCAGACTCAATCTGGTAATCCATGTGTAAGACAGCACATACCTTATCTAAGTGACTACAAGAAATTCAAAGAGCCAAAACATACAAATATGTTATTTTTTTCTCTTTCTAAAGGTATCTTATGAGTAATTCATTCATTAAACTAATAACTATTTAAGATCTGCTGTGTTGAATCCCAAGGATACATCTATGCTGCGGCTACTGCTGCTGCTGCTGCTGCTAAGTCGCTTCAGTCGTGTCCGACTCTGTGCGACCCCATAGACAGCAGCCCACCAGGCTCCTCTGTCCATGGGATTCTCCAGGCAAGAACACTGGAGTGGGTTGCCATTTCCTCCTCCAATGCATGAAAGTGAAAAGTCAAAGTGAAGTCATTCAGTCGTGTCTGACTCCTAGTGACCCCATGGACTGCAGCCCACCAGGCTCCTCCGTCCATGGGATTTTCCAGGCAAGAGTACTGGAGTGGGGTGCCATTGCCTTCTCCAATAAAAAGACCAAACAACTCCTGAGTTTATAGTATCTATATAACTTTGGGGACCTACTGCAAAAAGCCAACTCATTGTAAAAGACTCTGATGCTGGGAAAGATTGAGGGCAGGAGGAAAAGAGGGAGACAGAGGATGAGATGGCTGGATGGCATCACCGACTCAATGGACATGAGTTTGAGCAAACTCCAGGAGATGGTAAAGGACAGGGAAGCCTGGCATGCTGCTGTCCATGGGGTTGCAAAGAGTCAGACATGACTTAGCGACTGAACAACAATAACATAGTCTAGCTGGGGAGACATATTTAACCACTAAATCCACAAGTAATTATTTAGTTCTAATTGTGAAGAAGTACAGAATGGTTGTTGTTCAGTCGCTAAGTCGTGTATATAATATGGGAGACATGACCTGGTTTAGGGACGGGAGTGGTAAGGGATGGGCTCCTTGAGGAAATAAAATTTTGAGAGGAAATAACATGCAGAATTTTATAGAATAAATCAGAATTAACTAGGCAAAAGGATGGGGAATGGCAGAGTAATGGTAAAGATGACTCCAGGTAGAAAAAAAAAGTGCATATGCAAAAGGCAAAGGAAGACTATGCAGAGGTGCAAAGGCCAAGAGGAACACAGAATGCTCAGAGAATGGAAAGAAGCCCAGCAACTAGAAAGCCAACAGGGACGGGGGACAGGGTGGAAAGGGGAATACAATGAGGCTGGAGAAGCAGGCAGGAGCCAGGGCTCTGGGATGCATCCCAGCTCCTCCCGATGCTCCATACCCAAGAGGGTCACTAAATGTTGCAGATTCTGCCTCCTAAGTATCTCTCCATTCCAGCTGCTCTCTGTGGTGACCCAAGGACAAAAGAACAGATAAAAGCAAGGAGGGTCTTGGAATGCAGGAATGGAAAAACCAGATCCTCATCGTCCTTCCCTCCCCCATGTTGTAACTATTAACAGATTTCAGGTCCTCCTGAGCAGTATAACCTGTCTCTCCTCCTGCCGCACACAGGGAGAAGGTATTTGCCTTACTCTTCCCCCACCAAGTATACGTGCCTCATCCAATCAGCAAATGACTCACAAGACCCCTATCCCACTCCTTGTACCCTGGGTATAAAAGTGGACTAAGGACCCCTGTTCTGGAGAAGGAAATGGCAACCCACTCCAGTATTCTTGCCTGGAGAATCCTGTGGACAGAGAAGCCTGGTGCGCTGCTGTCCATGGGGTCACACGGAGTCAGACACAACTGAAGCGACTTAGCATGCATGCATGCGTTGGAGAAGGAAATGGCAACCCACTACAGTATTCTTGCCTGGAGAATCCCAGGGACAGAGGAGCCTGGTGGGCTGCCGTCTATGGGGTCGCACAGAGTCGGACATGACTGAATCGACTTAGCAGCAGCAGCAAGGATCCCTGTTCAGCGTTGGTTCTCCCTTGAGCTGGCCCACTGTTCTAACAGTGTCTCCCATTCTAATAAACTTTATTTCTCTGTCATTCTGTCTCATGTCTGGAAATCCTTTTCCAATCCTTGCCCGGACCATGACACTCATCCTTTAACTCCCCTAACACTGCCTCAGACCAAGATCATAATAATCTCCTACTTGGATTAACTAATCTTCCTGCCTCCTAGTCTTACTTCCCTCTCATCTTCCATAACATGAACAGAATGATCTTCCTAAATCATGGCATTCCTACTAAACTATGACCTATTCATTTCATAGTCTTGGTATCTAACACAGAATCTGGCATAGAAAAAAATTTATAAAAATGTTTGTTTAAAATCTTTTAAATGATTCCTAACTGATAGTAGGATAAAGTTCAAATTTATGATGCAGTCTCTTTTTTTATCTCTTCAGACTTGCTTCCTGCCACTTCTCAGTGCACTAAACATACTAAACTACTTGCAGATTCTTGACTATGCAATGTTTTCTTAGCCTCTATGTCCCCATACCAGGTGTGAGTTTCTCACCTCCTTATCCTAATTCTCAACTCAAATGATACCTACTCTGGGGAATCTTCCCTGATATCCTTAGAGAATTAAATGCTTCTCCTCCTTTTTTTTTTGATGGTACAACGTGCGCGATCTTTCCCAATCAGGGATTGAACCCCTGCCCCTGCATTGGGAGTGTGGAGTCTTAACCACTGGACCTCCAGGGAAGTCCTAAATGCTTCCTGAGCTCTCGTTTTTGTTTTTTTTTAATCAGCCATATCTCTTTTACAGCACTTGATATCAGTGTAATTAATAGTTTTTATATTTGCCTTTGCCCTTTAGATTGTGAACTCCTTGAAAACAGGGGTTGTCTTTTTCATCCTATGTTTTCATCTCAGGCACATTTTAAGAGTTTCATAAGTATTTGTTTATGGACGAATGAATAATTGAACACTAAACTGAATCTTTAATTTATACATCCACATTCATGATTCACAGAGAATTAAGCATGCTTATGAAATTCCTGATTTTATAATAAAATAAAATCAACCAATAATTAAACAGTTTTACTGGGATGGTGAACAAAGTAACAATAATTTGAATACAAGCTAATAATTGTGAAACATTGATATTATTTTCCATAATTCATATTTATGCCTCATATGGACACCTGTTACGCTTCTGCCAATCTTTAACCCCTTTTCTAAAATATAAAATATGAAGTTTCATTAGCTAACAATCATTGGATACTCACTATGTGCGAGAGTATTCTAAGTACTTTCCATGTATTTTCTAACTAAATCCTCACAAGAGCTCTACAAGATAGTTTGTGTATTAGTCCCGTTTCTCAGATGATGAAACTGAGGCTCAGACAGTAAAGGAAACTATCTAACATCACACAGCCTGTGAGAGGCTGAATTGGGCTTTGCACCAGGTAGTCTGGTTCCAGAGCCTGTACTCTTAACTACTATGATAAGTCGTACTGAATACGACTATGCAGTTAAAACTATGTATACAGAATTTTATAAAAGTAATTAGCAAGCACAGTGCTATACAAAGATGCACTAAGGACAAGTCAGTAAACTCTAACGTTTGCCTGATTTCCTGGGCAACTGTTAAAGGCAACTGAAATTGACAAGTGCTTATGATACTCTCAGAGTTGGAAGGAAGACGAGCTCATGAACTCATCTGTACTAGACAATGTCTCAACACAGGGAGTGAATCATCTGAAGGTTCTAAAGGAAAGCACTTCTCAGTATAGCCCTCTGACACCATTCAAAGTCTTTTGTGTTTCTGAGTGCAAAAACGCCTCTAGTAAAGCTTGGGCAATTAAAACCACTTTGCTCATTGGTCTTTTGATTCACCAGACCCTTGAGCAGGTGCTAATGCATGAAAATGAATGTAGTTTCAGCCAATGGCAGGGAAAAGGAGAGCAGTGGTTCACAAGAAGAATAATTTTTCTTATAGTCAGTTTAGGTACACACATACACACACACAAACTAGGTAACTTCTTTGCACCAGAACACTTTTCTCTTGAAAAAATTTGGTTTTGATGAAACTATATAGTATAAATTACATTTTCTCACTTTATTCCTGTTTCCTGGAAGGCTACAGCAGTATACTAGAAGCCACTCTTCTTCCTTTCTGTCACTTAGCAAAATGGTAGTTACACAAAGGCTTAAAACTGTGAAAGTGACATGTTCAAAATAACTAATTTCCCTTGTAGAAAACCTTATTCAAAAGCTGGATAACCACTGCTTAACAAGAGCGCTGGGATGGCTCTATGGACTCATTCTATTATACACTGAGCTGAGGAATCAAGGTGCTTGGGTTCTAATTCCAATGCCCCTCAATTCCTCTATGCCTCAGTTTCTTAATTATGCAAACAGACATAATACTTATATGCCTACCAGATTCATACGAAAGTAATTAGTAAAGAACACATTTCCCAGAGATATCAGTCAATAGCAATCCCAACCAGCCTATATAAGTTTATAAGAACCAGATGGCACCCACACACTGGATGAGGATGCGAGAGATTGCAAAGTGAGGAGCAGTATTGTTATTTGGGAATATAAATGATGCTGCCCCATTACCCTGAGAGCTATTTGGTTTGTTTGTATTAGAGAGGTCACCCTAAGCTTCTCAGAGCAGCTGAGTAAGCTGGAGGGCCCTTCTTGTGGCCATCTGCTCCCCTCCCAGACTCCTCTGGCAAATCAAGAGGGTTTCCTTGTATTAACCTCTGAAGAGCAGCCACAGGCCCTTCTCAGCACCAGCTTCAGCAGGCAATGGTCTCCGCTCTCCATCTGTGCCAGCAACACAGTTACAGAATAATGAGACTTCCCAAGCCCAGGCATTCACTTAGAGATACCCTTGCATTACCTAGTTTACCAGTACTCTTCTACTTGGATCTCTATTAAGGGGATTACGTGTATATTTTAAAAGATTGAATTATCTTTCGTTATTTTAGAAACACTTTATGTAGAAGAAAATAAAACGGAAAGGATTTGTCTGGAAAATTCATTTAAACATCTAATATGTATAAAGCATAATCATTTAAAAATGATAAATTCATTCCCCCTACCCCAGCCCCTCTGTGGAGCAAAAGACTTATGGAATAAGCTGTCTGTATATTGATGGACAACCAACCTATTCAGAACTGCAGATCAGAAGCCTGCTTCTCACTTTATAGATATGAACACAAGTTGGAAAAAAATACCACATCCCTTAAGCAGTTCTCTGCAAAAACAATGTGTATATATACAAGGTATTTAGTTCAGTTCAGTTCAGTTCAGTCGCTCAGTCGTGTCTGACTCTTTGCAACCCCATGAATTGCAGCACGCCAGGCCTCCCTGTCCATCACCAACTCCCAGAGTACACCCAAACTCATGTGCATCGAGTTGGTGATGCCATCTACCATCTCATCCTCTGTCGTCCCCTTCTTCTCCTGCCTCCAACCCCTCCCAGCATTAGAGTCTTTTCCAATGAGTCAACTCTTCACATGAGGTGGCCCAAGTATTGGAGTTTCACCCTCAGCATCAGTCCTTCCAATGAACACCCAGGACTGATCTCCTTTAGGATGGACTGGTTGGATCTCCTTGCAGTCCAAGGGACTCTCA
>NW_011494828.1:1080160-1090074 GCF_000754665.1 Bison bison bison
ACACTGTTTCCACTGTTTCCCAATCTATTTGCCATGAAGTGATGGGACCAGATTCCATGATCTTTGTTTTCTGAATGTTGAGCTTTAAGCCAACTTTTTCACTCTCCTCTTTCACTTTCATCAAGAGGCTTTTTAGTTCCTCTTCACTTTCTGCCATAAAGGTGCTGTTATCTGCATACCTGAGGTTATTGATATTTATTGATATTTCTCCCGGCAATCTTGATTCCAGCTTGTGCTTCTTCCAGCCCAGCGTTTCTCATGATGTACTCTGCATAGAAGTTAAATAAGCAGGGTGACAATATACAGCCTTGACGTACTCCTTTTCCTATTTGGAACCAGTCTGTTGTTCCATGTCCAGTTCTAACTGTTGCTTCCTGACCTGCATATAGGTTTCTCAAGAGGCAGGTCAGGTGGTCTGGTATTCCCATCTCTTTCAGAATTTTCCACAGTTTATTGTGATCCACACAGTCAAAGGCTTTGGCATAGTCAATAAAGCAGAAATAGATGTTTTTCTGGAACTCTCTTGCCTTTTCCATGATCCAGCAGACGTTGGCAATTTGATCTCTGGTTCCTTTGCCATTTCTAAAACCAGCTTGAACATCAGGAAGTTCATGGTTCACGTATTGTTGAAGCCTGGCTTGGAGAATTTTGAGCATTACTTTACTAGTGTGTGAGATGAGTGCAATTGTGCAGTAGTCTGAGCATTCTTTGGCATTGGCTTTCTTTGGGATTGGAATGAAAACTGACCTTTTCCAGTCCTGTGGCCACTGCTGAGTTTTCCAAGGTATACATGTTGCCAAAAAGGAGGTTATAGGCTAATAACTATTGCCTGGGTTATTCATTTGAACAGAGAAAAGGACAATATATAATTATAAAATGATTTCCAGAAATTACCCTACTCCATTTAGTGGTCTACATCAATGGGGAAAAACAGAAAACTAAACAAGAGTTGCTTTTCAATCAGAAAAGGAAAAGGACACCCACAGCCATTTCTGATCAACCACAATATTGAGTGAGGAGATGTTTATTTCTGAAAAATCTTCAAAATAGTATTCAGATTTATATTAAAGCATTAAAATTACCCATATATCTTTTTCCAAGAGGAAAAGCTTCTGGCTACTTCTTTGAGATTGTATGGCCTGAATCAAGACACCAGAATACACTGAAATTCTACTAAAATGAGTTAATATCCATGAGATTTCTAGTACTCATGCCTGGAAAATTCCATAGACAGAGAAGCCTGGCAGGCTACAGTCCACAGGGTCGCAAAGAGTCAGACGTGACTGAAAGAGCAAACATACTGTAATACTACAAAAATATTATTATGTTAGTATTCCAACTATAACTGCAGTTAACTCCTTTATTACAATATCTAAAGGCCCCCTCATTTTGAGCTGAGCCCTAACCTCAAATGATTTAAAGAGAAATGTCTATGCATAAGTATCATATGTGTATGTTAATTGCTCAATCATGTCCAACTCTTTGTAACCCCATGGACTGTAGCTCATCAAGCTTTTTTGTCCATGGAATTCTCCAGGCAAGAATACTGGAATGGGTTGCCATTCCTTTCTCCAGAGGATCTTCCTGAACCAGGGCTTGAACCTGGATCTCCCGCATTGCAGGTGGATTCTTTATCATCTGACCCACCAGAGAAGCCCATATAATCAAATTCTAGCAGCAATCAAAAGGCTAATTTTCAGGGGATTTTAATCCTCATTTTTTTCTAAACTCCATGACATTTTATTTCCAACATGGCCTTTTTAATATGGAGATGAATGCATATCCCTCATAACATTCTTTATTTAAAGGTTTCATATGCTAGTAAGAACACCATTCCTAACATTTACAGCATTCTGGTCAAGGCCTCACATTACCCTCTAGCTTTATTCTTTTGTTCCATCTTGCAGCTTGACCTGTGTGGGGCAGCAAGAATGTCAAAACAAATTCAATTAGGACAATGCTTTTCATTTTGTTTAGAAACTGAGCAAACCATTTTTCCACATTCTACAGTAATCTGATTCCATACAAACACCAATCAAATAGAAGACATTCTCATTAAGCCTTCATTCAGGGTTCTAAATGCATTCACATCATCCATTGGATCCAAGAGCCATTCTTTACTGGAAAAATCTCTAATGTCAGCAACTCTTCTGAATGAAAATTACATTCTTACTGTACAATTCCATCAATTGGCCAGCTTTCCCTTGTGCCCACTATTCTTATATGGCTTTTAACTCCTTTGCTGCTTCATCCCCAAAGGCAGGGAACAAAACTGCAAAATAGAATGTTCCTCCTCATGTATACTTCTTTAGAAAGATTCCCAGAATCACCTTTGGAATATATAAATTGTGAATTGTGCTTTTATGGGTTCTCATGCTCTGTGTAATGTAATTTATTTTTTAATACATTTGAGTTTAAATTTGTTTATAAAACAGTCATGATCTAAGCTAAAGTTCAATTTATTCAGGCCTTGCCTCAGAATTATAGCACACCAGAACTCAGAAGGTATAGACATCAAGGAAAAGAAAAGCTGCCTTCTGTGAGTCAGCAAACTTGCTTACTGAGGAGCCTGTAGGAGAAACAAAAAAGTCAGGTGAAGTTTTCTCCTGTATAAGCCAGGTTAAGATTCAAGAGTTCATCTGCAGTTCATGTAGGGACTCTCAAGACCAAGAATACACCAAAGAAGAAGGCTACAGAATGTTTTTGTAGGCACAGAAGTGAAGATTCCTGGAAGATGAATGGAGATACCCTTACCTGAGTGGTAGCTGAAAGATAAAAATCTAGAAGGTCCACAAAGATAAGAGCCAAAGAAGTTTCTTTGGCTCAAAGGTCTAAGTAAGACCACACATGGAATCCCAATATGTAAAATGTTTTGCCAGGTAAAATATTTGACTTTTTTCTCATGCAAAATTGAAGGGAAAAAGGAAAATAATCACTATTATCTAGGGAAATAGCACTTAAACTTAATGATCATCTGAGACAATGAATGTTGAAAAAGATGAATTTCAGATCATCAGGGTTATTACCATATTTTTAATGGCCACCATAGTGAGCTATTTTTTAATTTTTCTTATTTTTCTTACTCTAATGAAGGAAAAAAAGATTTTCAAGCTCAGGCAGAAAGTGAAGAGGAACTAAAAAGCCTCTTGATGAAAGTGAAAGTGGAGAGTGAAAAAGTTGGCTTAAAGCTCAACATTCAGAAAATGAAGATCATGGCATCCGGTTCCATCACCTCATGGGAAATAGATGGGGAAACAGTGGAAACAGTGTCAGATTTTATTTTTTTGGGCTCCAAAATCACTGCAGATGGTGACTGCAGCCATGAAATTAAAAGACGCTTACTCCTTGGAGGGAAAGTTATGACCAATCTAGATAGCATATTCAAAAGCAGAGACGTTACTTTGCCAACAAAGGTCTGTCTAGTCAAGGCTATGGTTTTTCCTGTGGTCACATATGGATGTGAGAGTTGGACTGGGAAGAAGGCTGAGTGCCAAAGAATAGATGCTTTTGAACTGTGGTGTTGGAGAAGACTCTTGAGAGTCCCTTGGACTTCAAGGAGATCCAACCAGTCCATTCTGAAGGAGATCAGCCCTGGGATTTCTTTGGAAGGAATGATGCTAAAGCTGAAACTCCAGTACTTTGGCCACCTCATGCGAAGAGCTGACTCATTGGAAAAGACTCTGATGCTGGGAGGGATTGGGGGCGGGAGGAGAAGGGGATGACAGAGGATGAGATGGCTGGATGGCATCACTGACTCGATGGACGTGAGTCTGAGTGAACTCCGGGAGTTGGTGATGGACAGGGAGGCCTGGCGTGCTGTGATTCATGGGGTCACAAAGAGTCGGACACGACTGAGCGACTGAACTGAACTGATAGTGAGCTATTTTTTTATTTTTCTTACTCTAATGAAGGAAAAAAAGATTTTCAAGCTCAGGATAAATATAATATTCTAACAGCAATTTTAAGAGAATAACTCATTGATTCATTCATCAAACTTTATTTAAGCTCTTAAAATGTGCTAGGTACTAGGCTGGGTACCAAAGATACTAAGATGAGAAGAAACAGTGTCTAGAGGGAGAGCAGACAAGTAAACATTTATAACTGAGAAAGTAAATATTATGACAAAGATTGGCAAACACTATTACAGAAAACAGAGCAGGAATAACTAGTCCAGGCTGAGGGGCTGAAATTCAAAGAAGACTTTCAGGCAATAATGATATTTGAATTAATTTCAAATTTGATATTTGAAAGTGAAAAGGAGGCAGACAGGTAGCTAAGATCTATATTACCTGAGAAGCAATATGAGAAGTGCCACAGAGTAAGATGGAAACGCAAGGGTAAAACAACAATCTAGACTGAAGAGAGGGCCAGAAGTAGGGAAAGGAGGTCAAATGGCATATGCAGAAGCAAACCAGCCTTGTGGGAAGGCCTGGCAGCAAGAAGTATAGTATAATATGAGATGCAGTATAGTACAGTGATTATGTTGTTTCTTATTGCTGCTGTAACAAATTACCAAAACTTGGTGGCTTAAAACAACACAGATTTATTATCTTACAGTTCTGGAAAACAGAAGTCCAAAACGGGCCTCACTAGGTTAAAATCCAAGTGTCTACTAGACTTCCCTTGCAGTCCAGTAGTTAAGAATCAGGCACTTCCACTGCAGGGAACGTGAGTTTGAACCCTGGTTGGGGAACTAAGATCCCACATGCCACTTGGCACAGCCAAAAAACGTGTCTGCAAGGCTACATCCCTTCTGGAGGCTATAGGAAAAAAAAATCTATTTTCTTGCCTTTTTCAGCTTTTCCTTGGCTGGTGGCCCCTTCCTCCAAATTCAGCCTTAGTAAGGGCTGCATCTCCACTGTATCAATCTGACACTGAAAAAGGACTACTGTGGCTGCACTGCGACTACCTGGATAATCCAAGATAACCTCCTCAACTCAAGGCCAGCTGATTAGTAAATTTAATCCTCTCTGTAATCTTGAAGTGAAAGTGAAGTCTCTCAGTCATGTCCGACTCTTTACGACCCCATGGACTGTAGCCTACCAGGCTCCTCCCTTCATGGGATTTTCCAGGCAAGAGTACTGGAGTTGGTTGCCATTTCCTTCTCCAGGGGATCTTCCCGACCCAGGGATCGAACCCAGATCTCCCACATTCCAGGCAGACGCTTTAACCTCTGAGCCACCAGGGAAGCCCCTGTAATCTTAATTCCTCCTTATCTCATAATATAACATAGTCACAGGTTCCAGATGACTGAGATGTAGACATCTTTGGAAAGCTATTATTCTGCCTAACATAATGATTAAGAGTGTACATGCTGGAGTCATACTGCCTGGGTTCATGTTCTAACCTCTTTTAATAGTTGTGTGACCTTGAATAAATTACCTCTCTGCACTTCAGTTTCCTCATCTGTAAAAAGGGATAGTAATACTATTTTGTTGTAGTGATATTTATGTTTTCTCAGTTGTTTCAGTCATGTCTGACTCTTTTCAACCCCATGGACTGTAGGCCACCAGGCTTCTCTTTCCATGGGATTTTCCCAGCAAGAATACTGGAGTGGGTTGCCATGCCCCCTTCCAGAGGATCTTCTTGACGCAGGGATCGGACCATGCATTCTTTACTGCTAAGCCACCAAAGAAGCCTGCAGTGAGGTATAAATGGATTAATATGTATGTGGTTGAAGGGTAAAAAATAGCTCCTGTACAGCTATAAACTGCTACAAACTAATTGAAGAAGGATGCCTGATGCTGTCTTGCTGGCAAGCTTTGGATCCTATCCTATATACTTTGTTTTCTTTTATTTATTTTTTTTTTAATTTTTAAAATTTTTTTAAATTTTATTTTTAAACTTTACAATATTGTATTAGTTTTGCCAAATATCGAAATTAATCCGCCACAGGTATACATGTGTTCCCCATCCTGAACTCTCCTCCCTCCTCCCTCCCCATACCATCCCTCTGGGTCGTCCCAGTGCACCCGCCCCAAGCATCCAGTATCGTGCATCGAACCTGGACTGGCGACTCGTTTCATACATGATATTATACATGTTTCAATGCCACTCTCCCAAATCTTCCCACCCTCTGTGCTAAGATACACATACCATTTCATATTAGCCATTTTTATGTGTGCATTTCAGTGGTATTAAATACATTTCACATTGTTGCACAGACATTACCATCATTCATCCTCATAACTCACTACATCTTGTAAAATAACTCTCCATTCTTCCCTCTCCAAGTCCCTGGCAACTGCCATGCTGCTTTGTGTCTCTATGATTATAACTACTCTACCTCATGCAAGTGCAATCAGACAGTATTTGTCTTTTGGGGACTGGCTTATTTCATTTAGCATAATGTCCTCAAGGTTCATTCATATTACAGCATACTGGCTTCCAGGTGGCGCTAGTGGTAAAGAACCCGCTTGCCAATGCAGGAGACATAAGAGATGTGGGTTTGATCCCTGGGTCAGGAAGATCCCCTGGAGGAGGGCATGGCAACCCACTCCGGTATTCTTGCCTGGAGAATCCCATGGACAGAGAAGCCTGCAGACTACAGTCCATAGGGTTGCAAAGAGTTGGACATGACTGAAGAGATTTAGCACACATGCAGTGTCCTCTAGATTCATTCATATTATAGCATACTGTAGAATTATCTTATTTTTTAAGTATGAATAGCATTCCATTTTCTGTATTACCACATTTTGTTTATTCACTCATCCATGATTTTTGCTTTTTCTTTTTTTTGGCCAAGTCATGCAGCATATAGGATCTTAGTTACCCAACCAGGGGTTCAACCTGTGCTCCGTGCAGTAGAAACACAGTCTTAACCACAGGACTGCCAGGGAAGTCCCTCTTTTGCATTTTAGCTACAGTGAATGATGCTGCTATGAATAAGGGTGAACAAATATTTCTTTGAGACCCAACTTTCAATTCTTTGGGGTATATGTCACCCAGAAGTGGAACTGCTTAGCCATATGGTAATTCAATTTTTAATAATTTAAAGGAACCTCCATACTGTTTTCCATAGCAGCTGTACCATTTTACATTCCTACCAGCAGTATACAAGTGTCCCAATTTCTCCATATCCTCGTTAACACTTGTTTTTTCTGGGTTTTGTTTCTTAAAGTAATAGCCATCCTACTGGGTATGAGGTGCTATCTCAAAAGAGTTTTGATTTGCATTCATTTCCCTAATGATTAGTGATGCTGAGCTTTTTTTTTTAATGTGCTTATTAACTATTTGTATATATTCTTTGGAGAAATGTCTATTAGGTTTTTGGCCTATTTTTGAATGAAGTTGTTTGCTCTTTTGTTGTTGAGTTTTAGGAGTTCTTTACATATTCTAGATATTAATTCCTTATCAGATATATGATGTATAAATATTTTTTCCCATTCTGTGCATTGCCTTTTTAATTTATGGATAGTGTCATTTGGTGTACAAAAATCTTTAATTTTCATGAAATCCAATTTCTTTTATTAACTGTGTCTTTGGTATCATATCAAAGAGATCACTGCCAAATACAATGCCACAGAGCTTTTGTTATATGATTTCCTCTAAGAGTTTTATTGTGTTTTAGAAGAAAGAAAGAAAGTGAAGTCACTCAGTTGTGTCCAACTCTTTGCAACCCCATGGATTGTAGCCTACCAGGCTCCTCCATCCATGGAATTTTCCAGGCAAGAGTACTGGAGAGGGTTGCCATTTCCTTCTCCAGGGGATCTTCCAGACACAGGGATTGAACCCAGGTCTCCTGCATTGCAGGCAGATGCTTTACCATCTGAGCCACCAGGGAAGCCCTTTTATTGTTTTAGGTATTACATTTAGGTCCTTGATCTATTTTTGAATCAATTTTTGTATATGGTATTAGGTAAGAGTCCAACTTCCTTCTTCTGCATGTGGACATCCAGTTTTCCTAGCACCAATAGTTGAAGACTGTCCTTTCCCCACTGAATGGTCTTGGCATCCCTGTCAAAAATCATTTGACCACATATATGAAGGTTTATTTCTGGGTTCTATACTCTATTCCATTGGTCCGTATGTCTGTCTGTATGCTACACTGTTTTGACTACTGTAGCTTCAGAGTTAGGTTTTGAAATGTCCTATATATTTTTGAGCAGACTAATGTCAGTGAGTGAGTGAGTGAGTGAAAGTCACTCAGTTGTGTCCGACTCTTTGTGACCCCGTGGACTATATAGTCCATGGAATTCTCCAGGCCAGAATACTGGAGCGGGTAGCCTTTCCCTTCTACAGGGGATCTTCCCAACCCAGGGATTGAATCCAGGTCTCCCACATTGCAGGTGGATTCTTTACCAGCTGAGCCACAAGGGAAGCCCAAGAATACCGGAGTGGGTAGCCTATCCCTTCTCCAGCAGATCTTCTGACCCAGGAATCGAAACGGGGTCTCCTGCATTGCAGGCAGTCTTTACCAACTGAGCTATTAGGGAAGCCCAGACTAATGTGAAGTGTAGTCTATTACAGTCTTTTTTCTTTGCCTATTAGTCTTGAGTCTGAATGTTTAATTGAACCTAAGAAGATACCCCTCCCTGGTTGATGTGGCAAAGTGCTAAGCTCTTTGCTATGACATGGTATGTGCTATATTAAGTTTTAGCTACTATTATATATAAATTGCTTAAAATAAGGACTAGCAGAATCTTGACATTTGTTGAAAAAAATATTGCTATTAGTAGTAGTATCACCACCACCTCCACCATCTGTTCTATAATGGTGGCCTCTACATGGGACTTTGAGCAGTTTATTATGGCTGAAGTGCTTACTTGCTCAGTCATATCTGATTCTTTGCAACCCCATGGACTGTAGCCTGCCAGGCTCCTCTGTCCAAGTGGATTCTATGGGCAAGAATACTGGAGTGGGTTGCCAAGCTCCTCCTCCAGGGATCTTCCCAAGCCAGGGATGGAACACACGTCTCCCACATTGCGGGTGGATTCTTTACCCTCTGAGCCAACAGGGAAGCCCAAGAATACTGGAGTGGGTGGACTATAGCTTCTCCAGGGGATCTTTCCAACCCAGGAATTGAACTGGGGTCTCCTGCACTGCAGGTGGATTCTTTACCAGCTGAGCTACCAGGGCTGAAGGGTAGAGTATAAAGAAGAGGATGGAGAGATGTGCCCAAAGAGGTAGCAAGGGATGAGATTATAAAGGTAACAGGTAAATAGTGTTGGTTCTTCTCTGAAAACAAGGAAGAATCATTAAAAGCCTATTTTAAATAACTCAATATCATGAGTAGATGTACATTTTAAGAAGATCATTCTGGAGAATGTAGAGAATGAATTGAGAGGCTGGAACAGAAGCAGAGAGATTAGTTGTTAAAAGCTATTTATAGAAAAGAAGTGATGGTGAAAACTAGGATAGTGTCAGGTAATTTTAATGGTTACTTTTTGCTGGAACACCTAAAAGTATATCTCTCAAAATCTTCTGGGATCCAGGTTTACATTTGCAACTGCCTGCTGAACATCTGAGGAAGTCACTTAACATGTTTTAAATTGAATTCTTCATCTTTCACCCAAAAATTATGCTCCTCTGACTTTTCAGACCCTATTAAAGAAAACAGGCTGGTCATTCAGTGTTGAACTCTGGTCAGATATTCTACAACCTGTTCTTTTCCGTACCTCCTACATACACAGTTTACAATATTCTCCAAAAATGGTCTATAACCTATCTACTCATTCACTCTGTCAAGCAAACAATCAAATAACACCTTCTGAACAATGTGATAAAGTTGAGCAATAAAGATGCAAAATTAGACAAAGTCCTTGAGTATATTATAATCTAAAAAGAGACATGTAAACATAATTATCAGTTCAGTTCAGTCGCTCAGTCGTGTCCGACTCTTTGTGACCCCATGAATTGCAGCACGCCAGGCCTCCCTGTCCATCACCAACTCCTGGAGTTCACTCAGACTCATG
>NW_011494828.1:1090174-1091807 GCF_000754665.1 Bison bison bison
TGTTGAGTTTTAAGCCAACTTTTTCACTCTCCTCTTTCACTTTCATCAAGAGGCTCTTTAGTTCCTCTTCACTTTCTGCCATAAGGGTGCTGTCATCTGCACATCTGAGGTTATTGATATTTCTCCTGGCAATCTTGATTCCAGCTTGTGCTTCATCCAGTCCAGTGTTTCTCATGATGTACTCTGCATAGAAGTTAAATGAGCAGGGTGACAATATACAGCCTTGACGTACTCCTTTCCCAATTTGGAACCAGTCTGTTTTTCCATGTCCAGTTCTAACTGTTGCTTCTTGACCTGCATACAGATTTTTCAGGAGGCAGGTCAGATGGTCTGGTATTTCCATCTGTTTAAGAATTTTTCACAGTTTGAGGTGATCCACACAGTCAAAGGCTTTGGTATAGTCAATAAAGCAGAAGTAGATGTTTTTCTGGAACTCCCTTCTCCAGTGGACCACGTTTTGTCAGAACTCTCCACCATGACCCGTCCGTCTTGGGTGGCACTACATGGCATGGCTCATGTTTTCACTGAGTTAGACAAGGCTGTGGTCCATGTGATCAGATTGGTTAGTTTTCTGTGATTGTGGTTTTCATTCTTTTCATTCTGTCTGCCCTCTGATGGAGAAGGATAAGAGGCTTATAGATGCTTCCTGATGGGAGAGACTGACTGAGGGGGAAACTGGTTCTTGTTCTGATGGGCGGGGCATGCTCAGTAAATCTTTAATCCAATTTTCTGTTGATGTGAGGGGCTGTGTTTCCTCCCTGTTATTTGACTTGAGGCCAAACTATGGTGGAGGTAATGAAGACAATGGTGACATCCTTCAAAAGGTCCCATGCATGCACTGCTGCACTCAGTGCCCCTGACCCTGCAGCAGGCCACGGCCAACCCACGCCTCCGCCAGAGACTCCTGTACACTCACGGGCAAGTCTGGGTCAGTCTCTTGTGGGGTCACTGCTCCTTTCTCCTGGGTCCTGGTATACACAAGTTCTGTTTTTCCCTCCAAGAGTCTGTTTCCCCAGTCCAGTGTAAGTTCTGGCGGCTCTATGGTGGGGTTAATGGTGAACTCCTCCAAGAGGGCTTATGTCATACCCAGGTCTACTGCACTCAGAGCCCCTGCCCCTGAAGCAGCCCACTGCTGACCCGTACCTCCATAGGAGACACTCAAACACAGTTCTGTCTCAGTCTCTGTGGGGTCTCTGGGTCCTGGTATGCACAAAGTTTAAGC
Organism: Bison bison bison; assembly: GCF_000754665.1. NCBI lineage: Eukaryota > Metazoa > Chordata > Mammalia > Artiodactyla > Bovidae > Bison > Bison bison. The sequence continues at coordinate 1,091,397 of NW_011494828.1, forward strand.
CCTCTGAGTGTCTCTGGAGGGTATGGGGTTTCATTCTAAATATGATTTTGCCCCTCCTACTGTTTTGCTGTATGGTAGTTTGAGCATTCTTTGGCATTGCCTTTCTTTGGGATTGGAATAAAAAGTGACCTTTTCCAGTCCTGTGGTCACTGCTGAGTTTTCCAAATTTGCTGGCATATCAAAATTCTCCAAGCCAGGCTTCAGCAATATGTGAACTGTGAACTTCCAGATGTTCAAGCTGGTTTTAGAAATGGCAGAGGAACCAGAGATCAAATTGCCAACATCCACTGGATCATGGAAAAAGCAAGAGAGTTCCAGAAAAACATCTATTTCTGCTTTATTGACTATGCCAAAGCCTTTGACTGTGTGGATCACAATAAACTGTGGAAAATTCTTCAAGAGATGGGAATA
>NW_011494828.1:1092873-1096456 GCF_000754665.1 Bison bison bison
CAGGAGGAGAATGGGACGACAGAGGATGAGATGGCTGGATGGCATCACTGACTCGATGGACGTGAGTCTGGGTGAACTCCGGGAGTTGGTGATGGACAGGGAGGCCTGGAGTGCTGCAATTCATGGGGTCGCAACGAGTTGGACACGACTGAGCGACTGAACTGCACTGAACTGAACCGTTTTACTGGGGCTTCTCCTCTGCCCTTGGACATGGGTATATCTCCTCCAAGTTGCTCCAGCCCTGCGTAGCCGCCGCTTCAGCGCCACACAGCCACCGCTCCAGCGCCTACTAGGCTATAGTCCATGGGGTCACAGAAGAGTTTAACTGACTAAACAACAACAGTAAGAACACTGTTAAATGTATCAATAGTAATACTATAATGTAATCCACAGGTATCATGATACAGAATATTTTCAAGTCTCCAAAAATTCTCTCAGGTGTCTTTTTGTCAGGTCCCTCCCCTGCCAAGAGCCAACCACTGTTTTAATATTTTTCACCTTAGATTGGTTTTCTTGTTCTAGAACATCATATAAATGGGGTTATGTAACATGTATCTATGTTGAACATTATATTTGTGAGATGTGTTACATTATTATGTGTATCAGTAGTTCATTTCTTTTTAATGTCAAGAAGTATTTGATTGTATGAATATACCACAATTTGTCCATTGTTCTTTGAATAATATTTTAGCTTTTTCAGCTTTTTTGCTATTGTGACTATAGCTGCTGGAAACTTTTTATACAAGAGTGTGTGGATGTTTTTTTGAATTTCTCTTGGATAAATTCCTAGGAGTGGAATTATTGGATCAAAGTATACAGAGATATAATTGATTATATCATTTTGAAATTCATCAGTTTGTTTATAGTTATTCCCACTAGCATTTATATGAAAGTTCTAGTTGCTCACTTCTTGGCTGACATTTTGTGATGTCAGTCTTTTTAATTTTAGCCATTCTAGTGCAAGTGGAGAGTGAAAAAGTTGGCTTAAAGCTCAACATTCAGAAAACGAAGATCATGGCATCCAGTCCCATCACTTCATGGGAAATAGATGGGGAAACAGTCGAAACAGTGTCAGACTTTATTTTTTTGGGCTCCAAAATCATTGCAAATGGTGACTGTAGCCATGAAATTAAAAGACGCTTACTCCTTGGAAGGAAAGTTATGACCAACCTAGATAGCATATTCAAAAGCAGAGACATTACTTTGCCAACAAAGGTCTGTCTAGTCAAGGCTATGGTTTTTCCTGTGGTCATGTATGGATGTGAGAGTTGGACTGTGAAGAAGGCTGAGCGACGAAGAATTGATGCTTTTGAAGTGTGGTGTTGGAGAAGACTCTTAAGAGTCCCTTGGACTGCAAGGAGATCCAACCAGTCCATTCTGAAAGAGATCAGCCCTGTGATTTCTTTGGAAGGAATGATGCTAAAGCTGAAACTCCAGTACTTTGGCCACCTCATGCGAAGAGTTGACTCATTGGAAAAGACTCTGATGCTGGGAGGGATTGGGGGCAGGAGGAGAAGGGGATGACAGAGGATGAGATAGCTGGATGGCATCACTGACTCGATGGACATGAGTCTGAGTGAACTCCAGGAGTTGGTGATGGAGAGAGAGACCTGGCGTGCTGCGATTCATGGGGTCGCAACGAGTTGGACACGACTGAGTGACTGAACTGAGTGAGTGTGTTGTGGTATCTCATTATGGGTTTCATTTACATTCCTCTAATAAGTAATGATGTTGAGAACTTTTTCATGTGTTCACTAATCATATCTATATCTTCCTTTGTGAAGTAGCTGTTCAAATCTTTTGACCATCTAAAGAAGTTGGGTTGTGTGGTTTTTTTAAAAAAGTGTGTTTTAGGCGTCATTTGTATATTCTGGATACAGGTCCTTTAGCAGATATGTTTGTCAGATATTTTCTACTTGTCTGTGTCTCGCCTGTTCATTTTCTTAGTGCCTTTTATAGAGCAGAAAACTTGACAAAGTCTGATTAATCAGTGTTTTTGTAATTACTGCTGTCTCAATAATGTTTTTATAGTTTTCCTAATAGCCTCATCTATATCATCAGTCAGATTTATTTCTAAATATTTGAAATTTTATGCTGTTGTACATTGTATTTAACCACTGCATTTTCTAACTGCTGGTCTATCAAATTATAACTGATTATTGTGTATTAAACTGCTACCCAGTAACTTGCTAAATTCACTAGTTTGAATAATACATCTATAGATTCTTTTGGATTTTCTACCTCCACTTTCATATCCTCTACAAATAATGGGAGCTTCCTGTTTTTGTTTCTAGTCATTATACCTTTTCCTTTCTCTTCCTTTCTATACTGGTTTGCACCTCCAGCGCAAAGTCAAATAAAAATGGTGGTAAGTAGCATTCCTTTCTTGTTCAGTTATCTTAGAAAAATAACTATTACCACCACCAACAAACTTTCAGCATTTAGTTTGATATTTCATGTAAATTTTTATGATAACCTTTATCAGATTAAGGAAGTTTCCATGTCTTCCTATTTGCTAACAGTTTTTATCATGATAACAGATTGAATTTTATCATTAGTTATTCTAAACCAAGAGGTTTTATCTGTATAGTTGGTTTTCTGTGTTGCAGAAATTATGTAACTAATTTTTAAGTTGTCCACATAAAATCTTTATTTAAACTATTCCTCCAGGTGTTGATATATGTAGGTACCTAAAGTGAGCTGAAGATACCTAGAGTGACTTCTGTGGTTGAGGTTTCAGTGTCTGGGGTTTTGCTCTGTCTAGGATGTTGCTCCAACACAGCTTATTTTTAACCAGATGTAATGTGTACTCCATATTACACTTTATTTATACCTTATTGTAATCCAGTAAAGTAAATAGATTAGTATCATTTAAAAGGACAGTATGATGGGAGGAGTAGCTCTCTGGTTAAGGCTTGACTAAGATAACCCTCTTCCAACAACACAAGAGAAGACTCTACACGTGGACATCACCATATGGTCAACATCAAAATCAGACTGATTATATTCTTTGCAGCCAAAGATGGAGAAGCTCTATACAGTCAGCAAAAACAAGACCGGGAGCTGATTGTGGCTCAGATCATGAACCCCTTATTACCAAATTCAGACTTAAATTGAAGAAAGTAGGGAAAACCACTAGACCATTCAGGTATGACCTAAATAAAATCCCTTATGATTATACAGTGGAAGTGAGAAATAGATTTAAGGGACTAGATCTGATAGAGTGCCTGATGAACTATGGATGGAGGTTCGTGACATTGTACAGGAGACAGGGATCAAGACCATCCCCATGGAAAAGAAATGCAAAAAAGCAAAATAGGCTGTCTGAGGAGGACTTACAAATAGCTGTGAAAGGAAGAGAAGTGAAAAGCAAAGGAGAAAAGGCAAGATATAAGCATCTGAATGCAGAGTTCCAAAGAATAGCAAGGAGAGATAAGAAAGCCTTCCTCGGTGATCAATGTGAAGAAATAGAGGAAAACAACAGAATGGGAAAGACTAGAGATCTCTTCAAGAAAATTAGAGATACCAAGGGAATATTTCATGCAAAGATGGGCTCGATAAAGGACAGAAATGGTATGGACCT
>NW_011494828.1:1097205-1101487 GCF_000754665.1 Bison bison bison
GAATACCAGACCACCTGACCTGCCTCTTGAGAAACCTATATGCAGGTCAGGAAGCAACAGTTAGAACTGGACATGGAACAACAGACTAGTTCCAAATAGGAAAAGGAGTACGTCAAGGATGTACATTGTCACCCTGCTTATTTAACTTCTTTGCAGAGTACATCAAGAGAAACGCTGGGCTGGAACAAGAACAAGTTGGAATCAAGATTGCCAGGAGAAATAACAATAACCTCAGATATGCAAATGACACCACCCTTATGGCAGAAAGTGAAGAGGAACTAAAAAGTCTCTTGATGAAAGTGAAAGTAGAGAGTGAAAAAGTTGGCTTAAAGCTCAACATTCAGAAAACGAAGATCATGGTATCTGGTCCCATCACTTCATGGGAAATAGATGAGGAAACAGTCGAAACAGTGTCAGACTTTATTTTTTTGGGTTCCAAAATCACTGCAGATGGTGACTGCAGCCATGAAATTAAAAGACGCTTACTCCTTGGAAGGAAAGTTATGACCAACCTAGATAGCATATTTAAAAGCAGAGACATTACTTTGCCAACAAAGGTCCGTCTAGTCAAGGCTATGGTTTTTCCAGTGGTCATGTATGGATGTTAGAGTTGAACTGTGAAGAAAGCTGAGCCCCGAAGAATTGATGCTTTTGAAGTGTGGTGTTGGAGAAGACTCTTGAGAGTCCCTTGGACTGCAAGGAGATCCAACCAGTCCATCCTAAAGGAGAGCAGTCCTGGGTGTTCATTGGAAGGACTGATGCTGGGGCTGAAACTCCAATACTTGGGCCACCTCATGCAAAGAGTTGACTCACTGGAAAAGACCCTGATGCTGGGAGGGATTGGAGGAAGGAGGAGAAGGGGACGACAGAGGATGAGATGGCTGGATGGCATCATCGACTCAATGTACATGAGTTTGGGTGTACTCTGGGAGTTGGTGATGGACAGGGAGGCCTGGCATGCTGCCATTCATGGGGTCTCAAAGAGTCAGACACGACTGAGTGACTGAACTGAACCACATAGGTATGCAGTAGTATATCATTGGATTTTAATTTTCATTTCTCAAACAATGTATGATGTGTATATTTGCAATCCGTATATCTTTAGTGATGAAGGATCTACTCAAAATTATGCCACTTTCATAATTGGATAGCTTGTTCTTTCATTAGAAAGTTTGGGTGTTCTTTCTATTATCTAGACACAAATCCTTGATTAGATATGCACTTTGCAAATATTTTCTCCCAGTATGTGGATTGTTTTCATTGTCTTTATCACATTTTTCAAAGTGAACAAGTTTCTAATTTTGATAAAGTCTCATTTATCACTATTCTCTTATAGATCATGATTCTGTTGTTGTATTTAAGAAATCTTTGCCTAACTCAAGGTCAAAAGAACTTTTCCTGAGAGGGACATCAGCATCATGGTAGCATAAGATGTTGTTCCTTTTTGCTCTCGCTTTTAGCAACTAAAAATCAGCATCCATCCAAAAATGAAGGTACCTCTGAGAGTTGTGGGGCTTCCCTAGCAGCTCAGACAGTAAAGACCATGCCTGTAATGTGGGAGGCCTGGGTTCAATCCCTGGGTTGGGAAGATCTCCTGGAGGAGGGCACGGCAACCCACTCCAATATTCTTGCCTGGAGAATGGACAGAGAAGCCTGGCAAGCTACAGTCCATGGAGTTGCAAAGAGGCAGACAAGACTGAGTGACGAAGCACACAGCACTGGGAGTCGTGAGATCTCCAACAGTATACGCCAAGGGACTTGGAAGCAGTCTCTCGTATCTGTGCATTAGTCAGAGAGGACTCAATAAGGGCTGGGAAACAGCAGGAGCCAGCAAACTAGTCCCAACCTCTCTTAGCTATAGTTGGGGAAAACTCAAAGAGTGTTCATGCGGAAGTCACTGCCAGATAAGAGAGTATTTGTAGAGTCCAGCCTTCTTGAGGGGAAATTTTTAGCACTGGGGCAAAAACAAAACAAAGCAAAACAAAAAATAAACTAGATGCAACAGAAAAAGTAACTAGAACTTTGCCAGTGCTGTCCCTCTCTCAAGGTGATAAGGTTGGGGAAGGTGAGTGCTTGGCTACTCCAGCTGTTCAGACACTGCTGGAGAAATTTGTTTTTTAGTGCCCAGAGTATTGAGGTCAGACTTCCATGTCTGGGGGTAGGGAAACTGAAAGAGGCAGATAAGAATATTAAAGGGCATTAAAGAGACATGGTTCCTGCTATTTGCATTTAACCCACCCATGAGCTACTAGGAGAACCTCACCTAATGATCTCTGCATCTGATCCACAGGCACATCAACATCCCAAGTGCTACACCCACACCACCCACACCCACCCCCGAAGGCAGCTCCTTCTGCACACTCCCAAATATGGCAGTTAGAGTGAGAGCCAGTGGAATGCACTCAGATAATCAGACCAAGGTCTGTAGGTAAGAGGAACCACATACTTAAGCCATAGCACCACCTTCTGGAAAATAAAAGAGGTTTTCAGCAATTGGCCTTGTGAGATGTGAAAATTAAAGAAAGCATAAAAGCTTAAGAATTCTGCCACAAGGATGAGCAAGAAATGGGAAGCAGGTTTATCCATTCAAGATTGGAGAAAACCCCACATATAACAGGACCAACAAATAGTATATCCTACCTGAAGGCAATTAGTAAATATTTGAGGTGTCTGCCACTCCAAGTGCAAAAGTAGCAACACAAAAAGTCCAAGGAACATGAAGAATCAAGGAAACATGTCATCACCAAATGACAATAATCTTGCATAATTGAATACAGAGATGCAGAATTTGGCTATCTAACAAAAAATTCGAAATAGCTATTTTAAGGAAGCTCAATTAGCTACAAGAAAAACATAAAGATAATTCAATGAAGTCAGGAAAAATAATACCTAAACAAAATCAGAAACTTAACAAAGAAGAAGAAATCATAAAAGAGAAACAAACAGAAATTCTGGAGCTGAAGAATCCAATGAATGAAATGAAAAAAAAGCAATAGAGAGCATTTACAGCAGAATAGACCAAACAGAAGATAGAATAAGTTTTCTATAGGAGAGTCAGAAGAGAATACTGGAAAAAGAGTAAAGAAAGCCTATGTAATCTTTATGACACTAACATTGTTCAATTATTAGAATAACTGAATTATTAAAAGGAAAAATGTGGGCAGAATATTTAAGAAATAATAGCTGAGAAATTCCCAAATTTGTGGAGAAAACTGGACAACTAGGCTCACAAGGCTAATAGATCCTCATTATCTCATGCAATGCAAAGTAACCTTCTTTAAGATACGTTATAATGAAACTGTCAAAATACAAAAAGAATCCTAAAAACAGCAAGGGTAAAAAAGATGGTAACATTCAAAGGAATCCCAGTTAGGACATCAAATGATTTCTCAGCAGAGACCCTACAGGCTAGGAGAGAATGAAATGATATATTCAGAATAATTGAAAGAAAAAAATTGCCAACCAAGAATATTCTATCCAGCAAAGTTATCATTCAGATACAAAGGAGAAATAAAAGACTTCCTAAGACAAACAAAAGCTGAGGGACTTCATCAACAACAGACTTGAAGTTCAGCCGAATGTTGTGTTCACCAATATCGTGGCTCAGTGGTTCAGAATCTGCCTGCCAATGCAGGAGACATGAGTTCAATCCCTGATCCAGGAAGATTTCACATGCTGCAGAGCAACTAAGCCTGTGCACCACAACTACTGAGCCTGTGCTTTTGAGCCCAGGAACCACAACTACTGAACCTATGTGCCACAACTATTGAAGTCTGTGCACACTAGAGTCCATGATCCACAAAAAGAGAAGCCACTGCAATGAGAAACTTGCACACCACAACTAGAGTAGCCCCTACTTGCCACAACTAGAGAAAATCCCACACAGCAATGAAGACCTGGTCAAAAATAAATAAATAATTTTTTTTTAAAGACCTAAATAAATGGAGAGAAATTCCATGTTCACAGTTTGGAAGACTCAATATCATAAAGATTTTACGTCCTCCCAAATGCAGTTAATGTAATTGCTATCAAAATCCCAGCGAGATTTTTTATGGATAAAGACAATATTATTCTAAACTTTTAATGTAAAGGAAAAGGAACTAGAATAGCTAAAACAAATTTTTAAAAGAAGAATAAAATAGAAACAATCTACCCTAGTAAAGTAATGCTCAAAATTCTCCAAGCCAGGCTTCAGCAATACATGAACCGTGAACTTCCAGATGTTCAAGCTGGTTTTAGAAATGGCAGAGGAACCAGAGATCAAATTGCCAACATCCGCTGG
>NW_011494828.1:1101633-1128126 GCF_000754665.1 Bison bison bison
TTCTTCAAGAGATGGGAATACCAGACCACCTGACCTGCCTTTTGAGAAACCTACATGCAGATCAGGAAGCAACAGTTAGAACTGGACATGGAACAACAGACTAGTTCCAAATAGGAAAAGGAGTACGCCAAGGCTGAATATTGTCACCCTGCTTATTTAACTTCTTTGCAGAGTACATCATGAGAAACGCTGGGCTGGAAGAAGCACAAGCTGGAATCAAGATTGCCAGGAGAAATAACAATAACCTCAGATATGCAGATGACACCACCCTTATGGCAGAAAGTGAAGAGGAACTAAAAAGCCTCTGGATGAAAGTGAAAGAGGAGAGTGAAAAAGTTGGCTTAAAGCTCAACATTCAGAAAACGAAGATCATGGCATCTGGTCCCATCACTTCATGGGAAATAGATGGGGAAACAGTGGAAACAGTGTCAGACTTTATTTTTTTGGGGCTTCAAAATCACTACAGATGGTGATTGCAGCCATGAAATTAAAAGACGCTTACTCCTTGGAAGGAAAGTTATGACCAACCTAGATAGCATACTCAAAAGTAGAGACATTACTTTGCCAACAAAGGTCTGTCTAGTCAAGGCTATGGTTTTTCCAGTGGTCATGTACGGATGTGAGAGTTGGACTGTGAAGAAAGCTGAACACCGAAGAATTGATGCTTTTGAACTGTGGTGTTGGAGAAGACTTTTGGGAGTCCCTTGGACTGCAAGGAGATCCAACCAGTCCATTCTAAAGGAGATCAGTCCTGGGTGTTCTTTGGAAGTACTGATGCTAAAGCTGAAACTCCAGTACTTTGGCCACCTCATGCGAAGTGACTCACTGGAAAAGATTCTGATGCTGGGAGGGATTGGGGGCAGGAGGAGAAGGGGATGACAGAGGATGAGATGGCTGGATGGCATCACCGACTCGATGGATGTGAGTCTGAGTAAACTCTGGGAGTTGGTGATGGACAGGGAGGCCTGGCGTGCTGCAATTCATGGGATCGCAAAGAGATGGACACGACTGAGCAACTGAACTGAACTGAACCCTATTTTAAGACTTAAAGCTATAATAAATCAAGACTGTGAGGTATTAGAGAGATAAATACATAGCTCAACACAACAGTATAGAGAACCCAGAAACAGACTCACAGAAATATTACCAACTGCTATTTATTTGTCTGTTTTAAAATTTACATTAAGGTTCACTCTTTGAGATGTATAGGTCTGTCAGTTTGACAAACACATAATGTCATGTACCTATCATCACAGTATCATAAAGAGTAGTTTCACTGCCCTAAATATACCCTGTGCTCCAGTAATTTACACTTTCCTTTTCAATCACCACCACACCCCAAACCCCTGACAACCACTGGTTGTTCTTTTTTAGTGTCTCTATAGATTTGCCTTTCCAGAATGTCAGGTATTTGGAATCATATGGTTTACAGACTTTTCAGACTGGCCTTTTCACTTAACAATAAGCATTTAAGGTTTCTCCAAGCCTTTTCATGGCTCGATAGCTCATTTCATTTTTCTGCTGAATAGTATTCCAATGTATGAATGTACCAAAGTTTATTTATCCACTCACCTTCTGAAGGACATGTTGGTTGCTTCTAAAATTTGGCAAATATGAAAAAAAAACTGCTATGAGCATTCCTGTACTAGTTTCTATTGTTGTTCAGTCACCCAGTTGTGTCTGATTCTTTGCAACTCCATGGACTGCAGCACGTTAGGCCTCTCTGTCCCTCACCATCTCCAGAAGTTTGCCCAAGTTCACGTCCACTACATCAATGATGCCATCCACCCATCTCATCCGCTGAAGCCCTCTTCTCCTTCTGCCCTCAATCTTTCCCAGCATCAGGGACTTTTCCAATGAGTCAGCTGTTCACATCAGATGACCAAAATACTGGAGTTTCAGCTTCAGTATCAGTCCTTCCAATGAATATTCAGTGTTGATTTCCCTTAAGATTGGCTGATTTGATCTTTTTTGTCCAAGAGACTCTAAGGAGTCTTCTCCAGCACCACAGTTCAAAGGCATCAGTTTTTTGGCATTCTGCCTTCTTTACAGTCCAGCTCTCACAACTGTACGTGACCACTGGGAAGACCATGGCCTTAACTATATTGACCTTTGTTGGCAAAGTAATATCTCTGCTTTTCAACACCCTGTCTAGGTTTGTCATAGCTTTCCTGCCAAGAAGCAAATGTCTTCTTGGCTACTTTCATGGCTACTGTCACCATTTGCAGTCACCATCTGCAGTACTAGTTTTTATGTGGAATAAGTTTTCAATTCATTTGAGTAAACACCTAGGAAAACAATTGCTGGATTGTATGGTAAAACTATGTTTTGCTTTGTAAAAAATTTTCCAAAATTGTTGGAAATGAATTCCTACAGTCAGTGAATGTGAGTTCCTGTTGCTCCACATGCTAGTCAGCATTTGGTGTTGTCAGTGTTTAGGATTTTAGCCATTCTAATATGTGTTAGTTGCTCAGCCGTGTCTGATTCTTTGCAACTCCATGTACTAGGCTCCTCTATCCATGGGGTTCTCAAGATAAGAATACTGGAGTGGGTTGCCATTTCCTTCTCCGGGGGATCTTCCCAACCCTGGGATCAAACCTGGGTCTCCTGCATTGTGGGCAGATTCTTTACCATCTGACCCACCTGGGAAGGTATGTATGTAGTAGTAACCCGTTGTTTTAATTTACAGTTCCCTACTGAACTGAATGACATATGATGTTGAGCATCTTTTCATATGCTTATTTACCATCTGTCTCTCTCAATGCAGGTGGATTCTTTAAAGAATTCTTTAAATTTAAATTCTATAGATTCTTTAAATATTTTATAGAACTTTTTATAATTAATAATGTAATATAATAAATTAATTTAAATTATTTAAAGATTCTTTACAAAGAATCTGCCTGCAATATGGGAGACCTGGGTTTGATCCCTTGGTTTCTTGAGAAGATCCCCCCAAGAAGAGAAAGGCTACCCACCCACTCCAGTATTCTGGCCTGGAGAATTCCACGGACTATATAGTCCATGGGGTCACAAAGAGATGGACATGACTGAGCAACTTTCACTTCACATTTTTTGGATAATTGTCTGTTATCAGGTATATCATTTGCAAATATTTTCTCCAAGTCTGTAGCTTGTCTATTCATTCTCTTAACAGTGTCCTTCACAAAACAGAAGATTTTAATTTAAGGTAATCCATCATATCAATTTTTTTCTTTCATAGATCACACTTTGGGTGTTACAACTAAAACTCACTGCCAGACTCAAGATTTTTTCCCCTATGTAACTTGTAGAAGCTATATAGTTTTGCATTTTACATTTAAGTTTATGATCCATTTTGGGTTAGTTTTTGTGAAAGGTGTAAATTCATTGTCTATATCCATTTCTTTCATGTGAATGTCCAGTTCTTCCAGCACCAATTAGTTGAAAAGACTATCTTTTTTTTCTATTTGCTCTTTTGTCAAAGTTCAGTTGACTATATTTCTGTGAGTGTACTTTTGAGTTCCCTACTCTGTTCCATTAATCTGTCTATTCTTTTGCCAAAATAAAACTGTCTTGACTATTATAGCTTTATGCTGCTGCTGCTAAGTCACTTCAGTCGTTTCCGACTCTGTGTGACCCCATAGATGGCAGCCCACCAGGCTCCGCCATCCCTGGGATTCTCCAGGCAAGAACACTGGAGTGGGTTGCCATTTCCTTCTCCAATGCATGAAAGTGAAACATGAAAGTGAAGTTGCTCAGTCGTGTCCGACTCTTAGCGACCCCATGGACCGCAGCCTACCAGAGGTATATCTTAAAAGTCAGGTACTCTCAGTTCTTTAACTTTGATCAACCTCAAAAAGATTTCTGGATCTTTTGCCTTTCCTCATAAACTTTAGAAACAGTTTGTCAATACCCACAAAGCAATTTGCTGGTATTTTGACTGGGATTGTACTGAATCTAGACAGAGATCTTAACTATATTGAGTCTTAACTCTATTTGTGTGGGTGTGTACGTGTGCATGCACGTGTGTTAGTCACTCAGTTGTGTCTGACTCTTTGTGACCCCATAGACTGTAGCCTGCCAGGCTCCTCTGAACCACCAGGGAAGCCCTAACTATAGTTAGAGTTTTCTTATCCATGAACATGAAATATCTCTTCATTTATTTAGTTCTTCTTTGATTTCCTTCTTTAGAGTTTTGTAATTTTCCTCATATAGGTCTTATACATATTTTCTTAGATTTATTTCTAAGTCTGTCTGTCTTTCTTTACTTCCTTCTTGTCTGATATAAACAGTGTTTTATTTTTCATTTCAATCTAACTACTCATTGCTGGTCTAGAGGAAAGAAACTGACTTTTGTATATTAACCTTGTTTTCTTCAATATTGCTCTAATCATATTTTTCACAAAAGTGCAAAAGCAATTCAATAGAGGAAAGAAAGTCTTTTTAACAAAAAAATACATTTGGATATCCTCAGCCAAAAAATAATAATAATAAACTTAAACCTCACACATTAAAAATTAACTCAAAATGGTAAAATGGATCATGAACTTTAAATGCAGAATGCAAAACTATAAAATGTTTAGAAAAAAAATAAAATCTTCAGGATTGATAGCTAGGCAAAGAGTTCTTAGGACAATCCATAAAACAAAAAATTGTAAACTGGACTTAATAAAAATTATAACCTTTTGCTCTATGAAAGGACTTGTTAATAGGATAAAAAGACAAGCTACAGATTAGGAGAAAATATTGCAAATGATAAAGCCAAAAAAGGACTAGTATTTAGAATATATTCTTAAAACTCAACTGTTAAAAAAATCCAAATAACAAATGGGAAAAAGACGTGAACATATATTTCACCAAAAAGGACAAATAAGGACATGAAAAGATGTTCAACATCATATGCTATAAGAGAAATGCAAATGAAAAATGCTATGAGATATCTCTATATACTTCATCAGACTGGATTAAAAAAATTAGCAACATCACCAAATGCTGGTGAGGATGTGGAGAAAATGGATCACTCATTAAGTTGTTGGTGGGACTGCAAAATGGTACAGCATGCTAGAAAACAGTTTGGTAGTTTCTCTAAAAACTAAACATGCAACCACCATGTTAAGCATGATCCAGCAATTGCACTCCTAGGCATTTATCCTAGGGAAATAAAAACTTATGTTCTCCAGTAATCTTGACTGGAAAATTCTATGGACAGAGGAGCCTGGTGGGCTATTGTCCATGGTGTCACAAAGAGTCAGACACAACTGAGTGACTAAACAACAACAGTAACAACTGGGTTTTACAATATGAAAAACAGGGTATCAGTATTACATGCTCAGCAGGCGACAGTGTGGGGAACTGCTGTGGTTATCTTGAGGAAAATAAGTACTGCATGAAGGCACTACACTTCCAAAGATTAAGAATCATTCTGCCTGCTAAACAAAATATATTCTGAAGGCTGTTGGTTTTGTAATCCTACATCTGGATTTTTGGGGGGGGGGGTTCTGTTACTTCAAAATTAAAAGAGAAGCATTAAACAATAAAACAAGATACAGTGAAATCTACTTATTGTAAATTCCATCTATATATAAAGTATTCTATTGGTAGCTATCTTTTTCTAGCAGAATGAGTAGCATTTTCTTGTGTGCTGTGTGTGTGCTTATTCGCTCAGTCATGTCCGACTCTTGTGACCCCATAGACTGTAATCTGCTAGGCTCCTCTGTCCATGGGATTCTCCAAGCAAGAATACTGGAGTGGGTTGCCATTTCCTTCTCCAGGTGATCTTCCTGACCCAGGAATCGAACCCAGGTCTCCTGCATTGCAGGTAGACTCTTTACTGACCGAGCCACAAGGGAAGTATTTTCTTGATGATATTTTTTATTTTTATTTTTTAAATGGCTAATACAGTTATGAATAGGATTTGCATGTTTCAGTTTTTGTTCTTTTGTCATAAAACGAGATAAAAATTATTTTAGCTGTAACCTAAAAACGTCTGAAAAATGGCAGGTGTTAACTTAAAAGCAGCATATACTAATTTATTTTGTTGTATAATGCTGATCTCTTAGGGAAATTTGATAAGCTTCCTTTTGTCCTAACTTAGAAAAGTATATGTCAGAGTTCTGGAATATGTCTAATTTCTTCAGTGAATTTTATCTGCTTAAGTAGGTTTGTAACACATAAAGCAAATAAGAATGTGCATAACTATAGTGAACAATACAATTTTGTTCATATTATCTGATGTTTGCTAAAAGAGAAATAAAAGGTGAATGGATTAAATGAAAAAAAAAATCTTATGTTCACACAAAAACCTGTACATGATGTTCAAAGAAGTTTTATTCCTAATAGCTAGGAACTGGAAATAATTCAGATATCTTTGAATGGAGAGTTAAACATAAGTATATTTATCCATACCATATAGCATCCACACCATGTTTGGCATGCATATCCATACTGTGGAACACAATGCAACAATAATTTCAGTAATAATACATGCAACAAACAACTTTGATGAATTTTCATAGAATTATGTTGAGTAAATTATGCTGAGTTATATATTGTGTTATTCCTTTTATATAACATTCCTGAAATAATAAAATTAAAGGAACAGAGAACAGATCAGTGGTTGCCAGGGATTAAGGATGTTACTTGGAGAGGGATATCGGAAAGAAATGTGTGGCTATAAAAGGACAATACCTGAGATCCTTGTGGTAATAGAAATGCTTTGAATTTTGACTGTATCAATATCAGTCTCCTGGTTGTGATATTGTAGAACTGTCTGCAAGGTTTACTACTAGGGGAAATTAGGTAAAGGACACAGGGATTTTTCTGTATTATTTTTTTTACAAGTGTATGCCAATTTACAATTATCTCAAAATAAAAAGTTTCATTAAAAACATATAATGCTTACAAAGTGAGTAATATATGATATTTCTGACTTTGAGAAAGAACTGAGGAGTTCAGTAGGTAAGACAAGTATTCTCATTAAAAAATCACAAAGCATGATGATAATAATAATAGCTACATCCATTTACTATGCACCAGACACTGTCATAAGCTGTTTACATATACTACCTCATTTTGTTTTCATATCAACCCTATGAAGTATTATGATTATAATTATTTTATGGATGAACAAACTGAAGTATAAAGATATTTGGTGAATTATACAAGGTAACACAACTTGCAGCTAACAAGTGCTACAAGAGCTATATACAATGTATGGTGCTAACACAGAGACTGGAGTGACCCACTATATCCAAGGAGACAACGGTTGACACAGAAAGTTTCACAGAACTGAATTTTGATGGATATTAAGGCATTTATATGGAATTCTAACAAAGGAATCAACATACATAAGTTTCAGTGATGTAAAATAAGAAGATGCCACTGAGGAAAAATCATTTAGTTTTCCTGGCTCTTAGTTTTCTTCCTCATAAAATAAATAGTTGAGACTGTGTTATAGTCCCTTCTAGCTCATACCGTCTATGATTCTATGCTGCTAGTGTACGAAGTTAAATTACTGGGGCCCTGGAGGTACAGTCCTTGTCTCTATGCAATACTAATTTATGGGAAATGTGTCACTGTGCCCAAGAAACAAGGATATAGCTATTATCAATTATAGATTAAATACCACTGTGACACAAGTTTAAAAGGCTTTGGAGGTGGCTGGAGAAACCAAACCACCATTTATAATATTGTTTCTATGGGAAAATAACTTTCAAACTAAATACGGCATATAAAGCAGTTGCTTAAAAATTGTGCATGTTCTATTCAAACATATTCTAAAATGTCTGTTCAGAAGAAAAGAAAGAGATGGGTCCTTTAAAAAAATTAGAATCAGGCTTGGAAGGAGCTGCAGGTCTTAGAGAAAAGTTAATGAATAATCTTTTGTGTTTGATGCCAATTAGCTTTTATAACAGTTCCAGCCTTCAAAGGACAGGAAGCGGCAGAGAATTCAAAAGAGAATTCGAGACTGGAAAAAAGTGGCAAAGGGTAATCTCAGGAAAACAGTGCATATGTAAGCAAAATCATTTCCTTTCTTTTTGGTTCAAAGTGGAAACGAGCAGGATGCTGCAAGATGAGGGGAAGCAAGCAAAACCTGAGTTAGGGTAGCAGAAAAGAAACAGCCTCTAGGGGGACCCTGCAATATAACAACTAAGAGCAGTACTTTTTCTTAGCTCTTCATCCCTGTGAGTGAAAAGAAAAGTAAGACTTCTTATTAAACCAGAGTAAAGCCAAGGTTAAGTCACAAGAGTGAAAGTTTTCTGATGATGAAGTGTATGCTGAGATGTTTTATTCAACTGTGCTCCGAATATTGTATGTTTTAAATAGAAGCCCTAGGTTTATACTGATTAGTCCACATTAGTTATTTACATCTATAATTTAGGACACTTTTCTAAACTTGAAATCCTTATAGTCAACTGCCTACTTGATGTCATCACTTTGATGGCTCACAGGTATACCATACTTCATAAATCTGCCTTCTTCTGGGCCTCCCACATAGCGCGGTGGTGAAGAATCCACCTGCCGATGCAGGAGACACCAGAGACGCACGCTCGATCCATGGGTCAGGAAGATCCCCAGGAGAAGGAAACTGGCAACCCACTCCAGCATTCTTGCTTGGAAAATTCCATGGACTGAGGACCCTGGTGGGCTACAGTCCATGGGGTTTCAGAGTCGGACACGACTGAGAGGCTGAGCTCACAGTGCCTTCTTCTACCCCTAACTCCTGGCATAGCTTCCCTCCAAGTCGGACATGACTGAAGCAACTTAGCATGCACACACATATGTATACTTGTATACATACATGACACTGAATCACTTTGCTGTATACCTGAAACTACCACAACATGGCAAATCAACTATAATTCAATAAAAATAACAGTAATAAAATAAAAATACATGAAAATTATGATGGGGGTATTATATAAGGGTCTACAGAACCCTGTTTTACATGAATAATACACAGAGGGAAGTTCAGTTAGAATATTTCTTTAAATGCTGTATTGGGATCTTTTAAAGTTCAAACACTCTATAAGAGAAATTTCTAAGTAAACGTTAGCATTTTTAAAGATCTACTTTTAATAAGTTTGAAACTAGCCATATTTTTAAAGGAAGAACATTTTAAGCAGTAACAGTATTAGCAAAAGGCAAAACAAATTATCTATATAATATAAACTGTTTCATCGAGGTGGGCAAAGCTTCATTATGACATTAGTGCTTTTGTGAGTTTCTCCCTTGATAGTAAGATACTATCAAATGAAATAGTCTATCAGATAGGTTTATGTAAAACTCCTAGGCAGATAATAGAGGAATAAGAGAAACCTTTTACCAATACCTTCAGCTAAAGTAGTACACAGAGAGGATGAAAAGAAAAATCAAAATTCCATTTATTGGCAATATGTAAAAGTTATCATATTATAAATTATCATATTTAACTCCTTAAATCCATGCCATTTTTATTTCAGAAACAGTATGACATTGGTATTTTCTAACTATAAAAATAAAGGATATATGATGAATATCATTGATGTCTTCCTTTACTAACCTGAAATGCCAATCTCTTCTTTCTATAATAAACAATCTAGGCAATAAGTATTAAAGCAGCAAATACTGAAAACCACTAGCAATTTTTAAAATTAGTTTGTCATTAGTTTCAATATTTTTACTTCTGAACACAATTGCTCACCAGAAAAAACTGCTATCTTTTTTATTTTCATCTCATCTCTTTTCCTGCCCAACTCTTTTGTAGGTATAAAATAAGAAAAGAGTAATCAACAGAAGGGAGGCAAAAGGAAATTAGAAACAAATTACCTGGATAATCCATACACTGAATGATCATTCCATGAATGCATAATTAAGAACTACCTGTGAAACACATCATCTTTATACTAAAAAATTCTCGTTACTCTCATTTGTCTCTTTAAAAATTTAAAATTTTTTTTTAAATTTAAAATCAAATATAGTTGATTTACAAAATTGTGTTAATTTCTGCTGTATAGCAAATTGGTTCAGTTTTATATATAAAACTGATATATATATGTAAAATAATATACATATATTCTTTTTCAAATTCTTTTCCAATTACTCTAATTTTAATGGATATTTTTTGAGCCAACAATGACTAACCTCTACTATACTGACTTTTTTGCTAATTTGTGTTGAATTTGGTGCACTATATTTGCTTAAAATTAAAATAAAGTATGCCTCACATACTTCAGACTCTTGATGAGGGTGAAGGAGGAAAGTGAAAGAGCCAGCTTAAAACTAAATATTAAAAAACTAAGATCATGGCATCTGGCCCCATTATTTCATTGCAAAGAGACGGGGAAAGGGGCTTCCCTGTGGCTCAGCTGGTAAATAATCTGCTTGCAACGTGGGAGACCTGGGTTCAATCCCTGGGATGGGAAGATCCCCTGGAGAAGGGAAAGGCTACCCACTCCAGTATTATGGCCTGGAGAATTCCATGGACTGTATGTAGTCCATGGGTCACAAAGAGCTGGACATGACCGAGCAACTTTCATTTTCACTTTCAAAGGGGGAAAAGGTGGAAGTAGTGACAGATTTCCTCTTCTTGGGCTCTAAAATCACTGCATATGGTGATTGCAGCCATGAAATCAGAAGACACTTGCTTCTTGGCAGGAAAGCTATAACAAACCTAGACAGCGTGCTGAAAAGCAGAGACTGTGCTTTAAGGTTCCTCCAAGCCTTTTCATGGCTTGATAGTTCATTTCATTTTTATGCTGAGTAATATTCCAATGTTTAGATGTACCAAAGTTTATTTATCCACTCACCTTCTGAAGGACATCTTGGTCACTTCCAAAATTTGGCAAACATGAAAAAAACTGCTATGAGCATTCCTGTACTAGTTTTTGTTGTTGTTCAGTCGCCCAGTTGTGTTCAACTCTTTGCGACTCCATGGACTGCAGCACACCAGGCCTCTCTGTCCCTTACCATCTCCCAAAGTTTGCCAAGTTCATTTTCGTTGCATCAGTGATGCCGTCCAGCCTTCTCATCCTCTGATGCCCTCTTCTCCTTCTCCCTCAATCTTTCCCAGCATCAGGGTCTTTTCTAATGAGTCGGCTCTTCACACCAGGTGGCCAAAGTATTGGAGCTTCAGCTTCAGCATCACTCCTTCCAATGAATCTTCAGGACTGATTTCCTTTAGGATTGCTGGTTTGATCTCCTTACTGTCCAAGGGACTCTCAAGATCTTCTTCAGCACCACAGTTTGAAAGCATCAATTCTTCAGTGCTCAGACTTCTTTATGGTCCCAACTCTCACATCTATACATGACTAATGGAAAACCACAGCTTTGACTATTAAGATCTTTGTTGGCAAAGTAATGTCTCTGCTTTTTAATATGTTGTCTAGGATGGTCATAGCTTTTCTTCCAAGGAGCAAGTGTCTTTTAATATCGTGGCTGCAATCACCATCTGCAGTGATTTTGGACCCCAAGAAAATGAAGTCTACCACTGTTTCCAATGTTTCCCCAACTATTAGCTATGAAGTGATGAGACCAGCTGCCATGATCTTTGTTTTCTGAATGTTGAGTTTTAAGCCAGCTTTTTTCATTCTCCTCTTTCACTTTCATCAAGAGGCTCTTTAGTTCCTCTTCACTTTCTGCCATAATGGTAGTGTCATCTGCATATATGAGGTTATTGATATTTCTCCAGGCAATCTTGATTCCAGCTTGTGCTTCATCCAGTCCAGCATTTCTCATGATGTACTCTGTACAGAAGTTAAATAAGCAGGGTGACAATTATTCAGCCTTGACATACTGCTTTTCCAATTTGGAACCAGTCTGTTGTTCCATGTCCAGTTCTAACTGTTGCTTCTTTACTTATATACAGGTTTCGTAGGAGGTAAGCAAAATGGTCTGGTATTCCCATCTCTTTCAGAATTTTCCACAATTTGTTGCTCTCCACACTGTCAAAGGCTTTAGCATAGTCAATGAAGCAGATGTTTTTCTGGAATTCTCTTGCTTTTTCTATCAACAGATGTTTGCAATTTGATCTCTGGTTCCTCTGCCTTTTCTAAATCCAGCTTGCACATCTGGAAGTTCTCAGTTCATGTACTATTGAAGCCTATCTTGAAGGATTTTGAGCATTACCTTGCTAGCATGTGAAATGAATGCAATTGTGGAGTAGTTTGAACATTCTTTGGCATTGCCCTTCTTTGGGGCTGGAATGAAAACTGACCTTTTCCAGTCCTGTGGCCACTGCTGAGTTTTCCAAATTTGCTGGCATATTGAGTGCAGCACATTTAACAGATCATTGTTTAGGATTTGAAATGGCTCAGCTGGAATTCCACCACCTCCACTAGCTTTGTTCGTAATGATGCTTCCCACTTGACTCCAGGATGTCTGGCTCTAGATGAGTGATCACACCATTGTGGTTATCTGGGTCATTAAGATCTTTTTTGTATAGTTGTTCTGCGTATCCTTGTCACCTCTTCTTAGTATCTTCTGCTTATGTTAGGTCTACATTTCTGTTCTTTATTGTGCCCATCTTTGCATGAGATGTTCCCTTGGTATCTCTAATTTTCTTGAAGATTTCTGAACATAAACCCCATGATACGAAACATCTATAAGGTTACTGATGTCAGCATTATTTCTAATATCAAAAGAATGGAGATATCCCTTGTGTCCAGCCACAGATGTGGAACATAGTTTTCCAAATTCTTCCCATGTGTTTTTCTCAATGTGCCTATGTCACTCCTCCATCAAGAGGCATCCAATTCTGTTTCCCTTTAGATCTGCGAAGGCCTCATGACTTGCTTTAACCAACCAAAAGCAGTAGCAGTGACTGTGCCAGTTTTAGGGCTGGCCTAGAAAAAATGATGTCACAGTGGCAACAAGCACATATAGCACCTAGGTTTTTGTTTCTAAAAACCATTACCACTGAAAGTAACCATTCCACGGTGAATTTCAGGTCTAGGCAGGGAAGGTATCAATTTTTTTCTGGGCCATTCTACATTGCCTGAAATCAAGGATGCACTCCAAGGAAAAGTATGTTAAAAGGAGACAAGAAGAAGCTGGAAAGGACTTCCACTAGCCAAATAAATAACAATTTGAGTATCAAAAAGAAAAATGACTATGACCATAAAATATTTTTAAAAACCTATGTGTCCATAGAGATACTTCAAAAAAAAAAAAAAAAAGGGGGAAAAGAAAAAAAAGAAAAACCTCATTTGCCACCATTGGAGGTAACTTTTTATTACTTAAAGTCTTTATCTGAACTTTTCAGCTAAAGAGGAAAAAATTAGCACTAACAATGATGTTTTAGTAGGAACTATCTAGCACTTCTCAGGAAACACTCTCTTTGAAGAATGCTAGCTGATAAATATAAAAGGAATGATGGACTAAGAAAAAATAACTTTTCCATAATCCACAATGAAACGATTATGGCAATTGTTTATATCTGGTTAATACTCTAAATATATTAAGAACTCAAACAACTCAAGAGCAACAAATCAATTCGATTTAAAAATGGGCAAGGGCTCTGAATATACATTTTCCCAAAGACATACAAATAGACAACAGGTACATGAAGTAGTGCTCAGTATCACTAATCATCAGGGAAATACACATAAAAACCACAATGAGATATGACTTTCACCTGTTTAGAATGGTTATTATCAAACAGACAGGAAATAACAAGTGCTGGTGAGGATGGAGAGAAAAAGGAACTTTTGTATACTACTGGTGGGAATATAAGTTGGTATAGTCACCTATGGAAATAGTAGAGAAGTTCCTCAAAAAGTTAAAAATAGAACTACCATATGATTCAGCAATTCTACTTCTGGGTATACATACAAAATAGATGAAACCACTATTTCAAAGATAGGTCCAATGTTTACTGTAGCACTACTCACAATAGTCAACACACTAACATGACTGTCTGTTAATAGATGAATGGATAAAGATGTGAGATACACACCCACACACACCACACATGGTGGCATATTATTCAGTCATAAAAGAAGGAAATTCTGCCATTTGTGACAATATGGATGGAGCTTGCAGGCATTATGCTAAGTAACTAACTCGGGGGGAAAAGAAATATTGTATGATTATATGTGGAATCTAAAAGAAACCAAACTCAAAGATACCAGACTGGTGGCTGCCTGGGGCAGGGTGTAGGGAAATGGATCATGATAGATTAAGTTAGAAATAAATAATAGAAACATAAGGAAAATTTCCAGTAGTTATGTATGGACGTGACAGTTGGACTATAAAGATGGCTGAGTGCCAAATAATTGATGCTTTTGTTTTTGTGTGTGTGTGTGAAATATGTTTTTATTTATTTATTTTACTTTACAATATTGTATTGGTTTTGCCATACATCAATATGAATCCGCCACAGGTATACATGTGTTTCCCATCCTGAACCCCCCACCCCTCCCCACACAATGGAGTATTACGCAGCCATTAAAAAGAATTGATGCTTTTGAATTGTGGTGCTGAAGAAGACTCTTGAGAGTCCTTTGAACAGCAAAGACATCAAACCTGTCAACCCTAAAGTATTCATTGGAAGGACTGAGGCTGAAACTGAAGCTCCAATACTTTGACCGCTTACTACAAAGAGCCAACTCATTGGAAAAGACTGAAGATGATGGGAAAGATTGAAGGCAAAAGGAGAAGAGGGCGGCAGAGGATGAGATGGCTAGACAGACAATTAATCTCTGACTCAATGGGCATGAGTTTGAGCAAATTTCAGGAGATAGTGAAGGACAGGGAAACCTGGCATGCTGCAGTCCATGGGGTCACAAACAGTCAGATACGACTTAGTGACTGAATAATAACAGCAAGGAAAATGTCCAATCTCTTGGCACGTTTGAAAATAGAAAAACAACACAGAAAAATCAATAAAGCCAAAAGCTGGTTCTCTGGTACTAAGGCCAAACAAAATCTGAGAAAGCAAGGAAGGCAGGAAGGTAAGAAAAAAGAAGACTTGATTATTTATACAGAAACTTCCAAAGAATTTACAAAAAAATTCCTAACACTAAGTACATTTAGCAAGGACTTGGATACAGGTATAAAAATCTTGGATACAGCATACAAAAATCAATTAGATTTCTTTATATCAGGAATGTACAAATGAAAATTAAAATTTTTTTAAATATTCAATTTTAATAACTTGAAAAAAAGGAACGTTTTTGTAAACTCCTTGGGAGTTCCCATATAGACAAGCACGTCATTTTCTTTTTTCTTACCTTATTAAAAAGCAGAGACATTACTTTGCCAACAAAGGTCCATCTAGTCAAGGCTATGGTTTTTCCAGTGGTCATGTATGGATGTGAGAGTTGGACTGTGAAGAAAGCTGAGAGCCGAAGAATTGATGCTTTTGAACTGTGGTATTGGAGAAGACTCTTGAGAGTCCCTTGGACTGCAAGGAGATCCAACCAGTCCATCCTAAAGGAGATCAGTCCTGGGTGTTCGTTGGAAGGACTGATGTTAAAGCTGAAACTCCAATACTTTGGCCACCTGATGCAAAGAGCTGACTTACTGGAAAAGACCCTGATGCTGGGAAAGATTGAGGGCAGGAGGAAAAGGGGACAAGAGAGGATGAGATGGTTGGACAGCATCACTGACTCAATGGACATGGGTTTGGGTGGACTCTGGGAGTTGGTGATGGGCAGGGAGGCCTGGTGTGCTGCAGTTCATGGGGTGGAAAAGAGTCGAACACGACTGAGCAACTTCCTTCCTTCCTTCCTTCCTTTCTCTGATTTTGTTTGGCCTTAATACCAGAGAACCAGCTTTTGGCTTTACTGATTTTTTTCTATTTGTTTTTCTATTTTCAAACTTGCCAAAAGAGAAAATTTTCCTTGTTTTTAAAAAATATCCAATTATAACAACTTTAAAATAGGTGTATAAGCCTAACAAAACATTTACAGAATCTGTATGCTGAAAACTATGAAGAGTGATGAAAGAAATCCAGGAAAATGTAAATAAATAGAGATATTGTGTTTATAGATTAAATATGCAACAAAGTAAAGATTTCAATTTTTCCAAATCCGATATATAGGCTTGCTGTTGCTCTTTGTTTAACTGCTGAGTCGTGGTCAACTCTGTGATCCCATGGACTGTAGCCCGTCAGGCTCCTCTGTCCTCCTCCTCCTCCTACTTTTGCAGGCAAGAATACTGGAATGGGTTGCCATTTCCTTCTCCAGGGCATCTTCCAGACACAGGGACTGAACCCAGGTATCCTGCTTTGGTAAAGACAGATTCTTTACCAAAAGACAGATTCTTTATCACTTTACTAAAGTGGTAAAGACAGACTCTTTACCACTGAGCCACCAAAAAAATTCTTTTGTTGATATTTTGACTTGTATTATATAGGCTTGTATATATAGGCTATATATAGGCTTAATATAATACAAGTCAAAATATCAGCAAAAACTTTTAAAATATATATATTGATTCTAAAAGGAACTGGAATAGTTTAAAATAATTCTAAAAGATAAGAATAAAGTTAGAAGAATCACAATGATTTCAAGACTTACTATAAAGCTATACTAATAAAGATTGTGTGATAACAGTAAAAGGATTGACACATAAATCAATGAAAGAGAACAGAGTCTTGAAATAGACTTATGCAAATATTACCAACTGATTTTTGGTGAAGATTTAAAAGTATTTTGTGGATAAAGACAGTCTTTTCAACATACAGGGTTGGACACGGAACATCTATATGCAAAAAAAAAAAGTAATCTAAATATCATATTTTGTATAGAATTAACTCAAAATTGATTACAGACTGAAAGGAAAAATGTAAAAATAGAATATGTTTAGAATAAGACATAGCAGAAGATCTTTGTGACCTGGGGTTAGGCAAAGGCTTTTTTTTTTCCCCAACTCATTTCTTTACTCAAGTACAGTTGATTTACAATGTTATGTTAGTTTCTTCTGTACAGCAAAGTGACTCAGTTATACACATATATACATTCTTTTTAATATTCTTTTCCATTATGGTTTATCCCAGGACGTTGAATATAGATCCCTGTGTTTACAGTAGGACCTTATTGCTCAGCCACTGTATATGAAGGAGTTTTTAGACATGTCAGCAAAAGTACAATCCACAAAAGAAAAAGCTGATAAGTTAGACTTCATTAATATTAAAAACCTTTGCTCTACCAGAGATACTGTTAAAAGGATGTAAAAAACAAGCAAGAGATTGGGAGGTGATATCTGCAAAGCATATATCCAATAAGGGACTTGTATCCAGAATACACAGCAAACTCTCAAAATTCAAATTAAGTAAACAAAGAGTCTAATTTAAAACTAGAAAAAAAAAAGAAAATAAATAAATAAATAAAACTAGGCAAAAGATTTGGACACATCCCCAAAGAAAACATGTAAATGACAAGTAGGCACATGAAAAGATGTTCAACATCATTAGCCCTCAAAGAACTGCAAATTAAAACAATAACACTTCGATATATATTTATGAGAATGGAGAAAATCAAAATAATGACAAGATAAAACAACAAACAAAGACAAAACAAGAAAAAATTTTAAAATTGACAATACTAAGTGTTGGTGAGGATGCAGACTGGGACATTCATTCACTGAAGGCAGGAATGCAAAATGGTACAGGCATCCTGGAAGAGCACATGGCAGTTTCTTCAGTTCAGTTCAGTCACTCAGTCATGTCTGACTCTTTGCGACCCCATGAATAGGAGCATGCCAGGCCTCCCTGTCCATCACCAACTCCTGGAGTTCACTCAGACTCACATCCATCGAGTCGGTGATGCCATCCAGCCATCTCATCCTCTGTCGTCCCCTTCTCCTCCTGCCCCCAATCCCTCCCAGCATCAGAGTCTTTTCCAATGGGTCCACTCTTCGCATGAGGTGGCCAAAGTACTGAGTTTCAGCTTTAGAATCAGTTCTTCCAATGAACACCCAGGACTGGTCTCTTTTAGAATGGACTGGTTGGATCTCCTTGCAGTCCAAGGGACTCTCAAGAGTCTTCTCCAACACCATAGTTCAAAAGCATCAATTCTTAGGCACTCAGCTTTCTTCACAGTCCAACTCTCACGTCCATACATGACCATTGGAAAAACCATAGCCTTGACTAGATGGACCTTTGTTGGCAAAGTAATGTCTCTGCTTTTGAGTATGCTATCTAGGTTGGTCATAACTTTCCTTCCAAGCGTCTTTTAATTTCATGGCTGCAATCACCATCTGCAGTGATTTTGGAGCTCAAAATCTGGAGCCCAGAAAAACAGTCTGACACTGTTTCCACTGTTTCCCCATCTATTTCCCATGAAGTGATGGGACCAAATGCCATGATCTTAGTTTTCTGAATGTTGAGCTCTAAGTCAACTTTTTCACTCTCCTCTTTCACTTTCATCAAGAGGCTTTTTAGTTCCTCTTCACTTTCTGCCATAAGGGTAGTGTCATCTGCATATCTGAGGTTATTGATATTTCTCCAGGCAATCTTGATTCCAGCTTGTGCTTCTTCCAGCCCAGCGTTTCTCATGATGTACTCTGCATAGACGTTAAATAAGCAGGGTGACAATATACAGCCTTGATGTACTACTTTTCCTATTTGGAACCAGTCTGTTGTTCCATGTCCAGTTCTAACTGTTGCTTCCTGACCTGCATATAGGTTTCTCAAGAGGCAGGTCAGGTGGTCTGGTATTCCCATCTCTTTCAGAATTTTCCACAGTTTATTGTGATCCACACAGTCAAAGGCTTTGGCATAGTCAATAAAGCAGAAATAGATGTTTTTCTGGAACTCTCTTGCTTTTTCCATGATCCAGCGGACATTGGCAATTTGATCTCTGGTTCCTCTGCCTTTTCTAAATCCAGCTGGAATATCTGGAAGTTCTCGGTTCACGTACTATTGAAGCTTGGCTTGGAGAATTTTCAGCATTATCTTACTAGCGTGCGAGATGAGTGCAATTGTGCAGGAGTTTGAGCATTATTTGGCATTGCCTTTCTTTGGGATTGGAATGAAAACTGACCGTTTCCAGTCCTGTGGCCACTGCTGAGTTTTCCAAATGTGCTGGCGTATCGAGTGTAGCACTTTCAGAGCATCATCTTCCAGGATTTGAAATAGCTCAACTGGAATTCCATCACCTACATTAGCTTTGTTCGTAGTGATACTTTCTAAGGCCCACTTGA
The DNA here is from genome assembly GCF_000754665.1 of Bison bison bison. NCBI lineage: Eukaryota > Metazoa > Chordata > Mammalia > Artiodactyla > Bovidae > Bison > Bison bison. The sequence continues at coordinate 1,120,738 of NW_011494828.1, forward strand.
CTTCACATTCCAGGATGTCTGACTCTAGGTTAGTGATCACACCATCGTGATTATCTGGGTCGTGAAGATCTTTTTTGTTTCTTATAAACCCAGAAATCCCTCTCCTGGGATTTCTCCCTGGAGAATGAAAACTTTTGTTATACAAAACCTGATTATCAGTGTTTATAGCAGTTCTGTTCATAGTTGCTCAAAACAACTCAAACTGGAAAACAATTCAAAAGTCCTTTACACCAGGTGAATGGATAAACAATTTGTGGTACTTCCATACAAAGGATATTACTCAGCAATAAGAAGGAAGAAACAAAAGATACATGCAACAATTTAGAGGAATAGCAAAGGCATTATGCTGAGTAAAAGAAACCAGTCTAGAAAAGTTACATACTGTATAGTTCCATTCATATGACATTCTCTAAAAGATGAAATTATAATGATGGAGAACAGCAAAGGTTTCCAAGCGATAAAGGTCTGACTATAAAGAGATGACGTGAGGAAGATTTTCAGGGTGATAGAATTGTTCTGTATCCTGATTATGGTACTGATTACACAAATCTATACAGGTATATACATCTATGCTTGCCCCTTGGAAGAAAATCTGTGACAAACCTAGACAGTGCATCAAAAAGCAGAAACATTACTTTGCCAACAAAGGTGCATCTAGTCAAAGCTATGGTTTTTCCAGTAGTCATGTATGGATGTTAGAGTTGGACTATAGAGAAAACTGAGTGCTGAAGAATTGATGCTTTGAACTGCAGTGTTGGAGAAGACTCTTGAGAGTCCCTTGGACTGCAGGGAGATCAAACCAGTCAATCCTTAAAAAATCAGCTCTGAATATTTATTGGAAGGACTGATGCTGAAGCTGAAACTCCAATACATTGGCGACCTGATATGAAGAACTGACTCTTCACATCAGGAAAGACCCTGCTGCTGGGAAAGACGGAAGGCAGGAGAAGGGGACAACAGAAGATGAGATGGTTGGATGGCATCACCAACTCAATGGAAGTAAGTTCCAGGAGTTGGTTACGGACAGGGAAGCCTGGTGTGCTGTAGTCCATGGAGTTGCAAAGAGTCGGACACGACTGAGTGACTAAACTGAATTGATACATGTGTTAAAATTCATAGAACTGTACACATCAAAAGAAAAGAATAGTTTGGTTTTTTACAGTGTGATTTTTTAAAAAAACACTTTTCAAAGTTGAGGGACAAAAGAGAGGAAGTAGAGAGAAGAGCAACTGAACATCAAAGGAGAAATTTCAACTAAGAGAGCAGAGTATCTTGGAAACCTTGTGAAGAATATCAGTCAAAGATGAGGGCGTAATCTATATCAAATATTACTGATAATCAAGTTAGACAAGGACTAAGAAATGACAACTAGTAATGTAGAGGTCATCAGTGACTCTGATGAGAATACAATTGGAATAAGATGGTCAACACTGGCTGAAATGGGTTTAAGAAAAAAATGGGAGGAGGGAAATTAGAGTTAACAAGTACAGAGCATGGGAAAGAAATAGAACAATAGCTGACAGAAGTTAGTAGAGCTAAGAGAAGATAATTTTTTTAAGAATCAAGAAATAAAAGTATGTTTATATGCTGATGTGTGTGTGCTCAGTTGCTTCATTTGTGTCTGACTCTGTGTGACCCCATGGACTGTAGCCCACCAGGCTCCTCTGTCCATGCAATTTTCCCAGCAAGAATACCAGAGTGGGTTGCCATGCCCTCCTCCAAGGGATCTTCCTGACCCAGGGACAGAACTCCCTTCTTCTGTGTCTCCTGCATCACAGGCAGGTTCTTAATCGCTGAGCCACCGGGGAAGTCCTTATAGGCTAATGTGAATATCCAGTAGAGAATGAAAAGTGGATGTGGTCCAAATTATTTTGCATACAGCTTTTTTTCAGCACTTACACTGTAACTAATTGTTTACACACACACACACATTCCATATGGTAAACATAAAGTCTGAAAACAGGAAAATATACCTTTCATCAAGGACTTCTTGGATCTTTTTTAATTGGAGTATAATTCCTTTGTACTTAGATCTTAAAAATATATATATAAGTATAAAATAAAAGTATCTATGTTTCTAGATCTTACAGACAACATACAAATACAGATGCAAATGTACATAGTCATGGTGATTACAAGTTCCTTGAGGATAACTATTATATCTTACTCATTTTTTTAGTCCTAGTCCCTATGAACAGAGTCAGTATTCAATTAAAAATATTTGCTGAATGGATTTATAGTACATAATAAGTCAGTTAGACTTTTTTTTTTTTAAAGATTCAACTCTATGGGTACTCTATAATAAATCAACTTATTTTCCTATGAATATCCAACACAGCACAAAATAACTCCCTGATTTTCCTGATCAATCCTGACCCATATGACCCTTGGTCCTATGCCTGCAACCCACATTTTTTGTATTAACTCTGAACTTAGCCAAATTCTTCTGAGTTATCACTGCTAAAAAATATACTTTTATTATAAATGTTCCACGGTTTCCCTAATGTCCCAATGGGCACAAATGACAAGTTCTAAATAACAAATGATATCACTTTTAATAAAAAAGGAAAAACATTATCACCTTCAAAAAGGGCTAAATATTATACCTCAAAACTTAAATTTTGAAAGTGTGGAATCCTAATTCAAAACATAACTAGAATTCTACGTAGATTCCAGTTTAAATGAAATGTCATATTAATTTAAGAAACAATTTTCCCATATAAAACCCCCTCCAGTTACCACAAGGGAGAAAAATGTATATGTATACATACTGCAACTTGCCATGTTCACTAGAAAATGTACAATTATCACCATAAGAGAGGTTTCTGCTTTGCAGAATTCTACTGTGCATTCAAAAATAGTTCTAAGAAAAGTCTCTAATCTCTCCCATTGTTAGTCAAGTGGTTTATACATGCAAAAAAAAATGAAAATCAGCTAGATGCATATACTATGGGAAGGGAAAAATGAGGAAAGAAATCACCTAAACAACTCTTACTTTTCTCCTTTCCAAAAATCCCTTATTATTACCCCCTTTCCTCATTCTTCCCTCCAAAAAGGAAAAAAAAGCCAGGATCCTTGCCAAACCCCACAAAAACCCTTAGGCCTCTCTCAAGCATGCAAATGTAATTTTCTACCCAGACAACACACTCTCTTTTTAATGAACTCCAAAAACAATCTGTGAATGCCCACAGAAGAGAAAAGAGGAAAATTGCAATGAAAGAAAATACAAACAGAGAGATGTGGGGGAGGGTCAAGATGGATATGGCAAGTCCAGAGTTTAAATAGACATAAAAGATAATGAAGGTGAAAGGACTGTAATCAAATAAAATGGTCTGCAGGCTGTCATTTCATACAAATTAGAGTCAGAGAAATATATGAATATTCACTTGAATAAACATCATTCATTATAGGAGTGGCCCTTCAAGTAAAAGGATCCCTGTCAAGGCCCAATGTGGCTGTCATTCTTTGTTCCATTTTGTAACTAAAAAACAAAAACAAAAATAACTGTGTAGAGATGAAAGAGAAAAAAATAATAATTTTTCATATGCACCCACCTCTGAAACAGTCAAGAGCAGGAGCAAATTTCTTCATGACACAGCCAAATAATATGTCAAAATTAGATATTCAAAGAATGTTAATAAATGACAAGAGACACTTCAGTCAGTCACATGATTCCGATCCCTGCAGATGCACATTATGATTCAGATTTGAATAGCAAACAGAGTAGGCCACAGGGCAGGGTGGGAGGACTTGAAGAAAGACACAATGCAAAAGGTCATCAAAATGAAAACTGTCTTCTTGCCTCAAAATTTGAAGAGAAGTTTTACTGAAAAAAAAAAAAAAACAGCTTTAAACCAATTGAGGCTGAAATAATTACAACATTTTATGATCTAACCTCTTAATGATGAATAGAATTCTTCTCCCTGCTTAAGGATCAAATTGGTTGGGCTCTACACTTGTCTGGCACCATGCTGTGGGCTATTTCCTTTAATATATAACCAATCAAAGACGTATTCAGGCTTTTGTGAGACCCAAAGCTTTGCTAACTGCATATCCTAGAGCATCATGAGGTTTTTCTAAAAGGAAGCAGACAAAGCGATATACAGTGATAGCCTCCCTTGGATAGGTGATATTCAGCAGACCCTTTCTCAAAGGTAGATAAGGAAACCTTTTATAATACACCAAATAGACAATTTTCCTTATAATAGCTGTAGTACTTGTCTTATAATATTTATACTAATTTTTTTCCTCCCTTCAATTTATATCAACATACTTCAAGGTCACAGATGCTTAGGGGAGTGACAAAAGAAAACAAACTCTTCAAAATATGTAACTGTTAAAATACATAACAAAATACATAATTCACTGGAAAAGACTCTGATGCTGGGAAAGACTGAAGGCAGGAGGAGAAGGGGAAGACAGAGGATAAAATGGTTGGATAGCATCACTGACTCGATACACATGAGTTTGAGCAAGCCCAGGGAGTTGGTGATAGACAGGGAGGCCTGGCGTGCTGCAGTCCATGGGGTCGCAAAGAATTGGACGCAACTGAGTCCTGGGTGTTCTTTGGAAGGAATGATGCTAAAGCTGAAACTCAGTACTTTGGCCACCTCATGCGAAGTCAGACATGACTGAGAAACTGAACTGAACTGAGCAACTGAACTGAACTGAATATTATATTGTATTGATACACCACAATTTATTAATTAGTTGGTGGACATTGAGTTGTTTCCACCTTTCAGCCATTATGAATAATACTGATATATAAACATTTTTGTACAAGTCTCTGGGTAGACACATATTTTCATTTCTCTTGGGTGTATGCTGAGGAGTGGAATTGCTGGTTCATATGGTAATTCTGTTTTCAACTTTTAGGGAACTGCCAAATTGTTTTCTATAGCTGCTCTAACATTTTATATTTCCAACAATGTACAGGGGTTCCTATTTTATCAGGTCCTCTCAGCACTTGTTATCATCCATTGTTTTGATTATAATCATCATAGTGGTATGAAGTGGTATTTCACTGTGGTTTTGATCTACATTTTATTAATGGTTGATGATGTTAAACATCTTTTTATGAGCTTATTGGTCATTTATATATCTTCTTTATGGTAGCTTTTCTATGATAGCCTAAAAGTTATTATATCAATTTGTGCTTTAACATGATTTATGTGGGAAAGTGAACAAAATACTGATTTGTAAAGAATGTTATAAATTTGAAACATATTTATTACAAAGATACATGTCATTTTTCAATATAAACAAATATTTAACTCTATTTTCTGTACTCTCATGTGAGTGCCCTGGATGATGCACTTGTTATAAATAAATGAAAGTAAGACTTAATTTGTGCAATACTGTTTTTTATGTTCTTTCATTCTTAAAGTCTTGATTTAATTTGGTTACCTTAATATACTCTGTTAGGAAGGTTTTAAAAGGCTATATGATCAATCTCATATAGATATTGCTGTGTAGTATGTGCCAATATGTACAATTACTTTCACCAATAAATCATAAATTTAACAATAGTAGAGTGTTTATGTATACCTTGTATGGTCGTTCCATAAAGATTTAAGCTAAATTGTATATTCAGTTGATGACTTTTATCATTAAGCCTAATAAAGTAGTATTAGCTTTCAGTAAGTTCTTATAGATTATTGTGTTTTTAATAGTTGTTGTTCAGTCGCTGAATTGTGTCAGTTCTTCATATCAGGTGGCCAAAGTGTTGGAGCTTCAGATTCAGGATCAGTCCTTCTAATGAATATTCTGGACTGACTTCCTTTAGGATGGACTGGTTAGATCTCCTTGCAGTCCAAGGGACTCTCAAGGGTCTTCTCCAACACTACAGTTCAAAAACATCAATTCTTCAGTGCTCAGCTTTCCTTATGGCCTAATTCTCACATCCATACATGACTACTGGAAAAACCATAGCTTTGACTAGATGGACCTGTATCAGCAAAGTAACACCTCTGCTTTTTAATATACTGTCTAGGTTGGTCATAGCTTTTCTTCCAAGGAGCAAGCATCTTTTAATTTCATGGCTGCAGTGATTTTGGAGCCCAAGAAAATAAAGCTGGTCACTGTTTCCAATGTCACCCCATCTATTTGCCATGAAGTGATGGGACCAGATGCCATGATATTAGTTTTCTGAATGGTGAGTTTTAAGCCAGGTTTTTTCCTTTCCCCCTTCTGAGGCATTTTATTTGTATGTATTACATCCCTAGAAAAAGAATCCAAAGATTTTCCCTCCTGCATGTTTTCATCTTGCTTCTTCATTGTCCATGATGCCAGCTGAGGTTGTCAGTACAATGAAATCAAACTGATAGGATGGGAGCAGGTTATTCTGCCATTTTTCTAGATCTTTGAGTTGTACATCAAATATGGGGCTGATCACTCCACACTTATTTAGCCTGCCTGTGAGGTTCACAACAATATTCCCAGCTCTGTGATCATCAATGATTTCAAATTCGCTAATGTATCCACGATTCATCATCAGTTAGAAACCCAATGATGATTTTGGAGCACAGCGTAATAAGGACCTGGCATTTGCCTCTCTTTTCAGCATTCTTGATACTCTTGAGAGCATCAGCCAGGACATTCATGTGCACCATTCAGCACGGAAAGATGGCAGAAAGAGCTAAGCCAGCTTTTTCACTCTCCTCTTTCACTTTCATCAAGAGATTCTTCAGTTCCTCTTTGCTTTCTGCCATAAGGGTGGTGTTATCTGCATATGTGAGGTTATAGATATTTCTCCCAGCAATCTTGATTCCAGCTTGTGCTTCATCCATCCTGGCTTTTTGCATGATGTACTCTGCATAGAAGTTAAATAAGCAGGGTGACAATATAGTCTTGACATACTCCTTTCTCAATTTGGAACCAGTCTGTTGTTCCATGTCCAGTTCTAACTGTTGCTTCTTGACCTGCATACAGATTTCTCAGAAGGCAGGTAAGATGGTCTGATATTCCCATCTCTTTAAGAATTTTCAAATACACTACTGGAGAAGGGTGGAGAAATAACTCCAGAAAGAATGAAGAGATGGAGCCAAAGCGAAAACACCACCAACTCTTTGTGACCCCATGGAATGTACAGTTTGTGGAATTCTCCAGGCCAGAATACTGGAGTGGGTAGCTGTTCCCTTCTCCAGGGGATCTTCCCAACCCAAGGACTGAAGCCAGGTCTCCTGCATTGCAGACGGATTCTTTACCAGTTGAGACACCAGGGAACCCCAAGAATACTGGAATGGGTAGCCTATCCCTTCTCCAGCAGATCTTTCTGACCCAGGAATCTCCTGCATTGCAGACAGATTCTTTACCAACTGAGTTACTAGGGATGCCCAACATAATATTATTCAGCCATAAAAAGACAGAATGCTACAACTGGGATGAACC
>NW_011494828.1:1128226-1128525 GCF_000754665.1 Bison bison bison
TAGTGATGCTATCTAAGGCCCACTTGACCTTGCATTCCAGGATGTCTGGCTCTAGGTGAGTGATCACGCCATCGTGGTTATCTGGGTCATGAAGATCTTTTTTGTATAGTTCTTCTGTGTATTCTTGCCACCTCTTCTTAATATCTTCTGCTTCTGTTGGGTCCGTGCCATTTCTGTCCTTTATTGTGCCCAACTTTGCATGAAAATTTCTCTTGGTATTTCTAATTTTTTTGAAGAGATCGCTAGTCTTTCCCATTCTATTGTTTTCCTCTATTTCTTTGCATTGATCATTGAGGAAG
>NW_011494828.1:1128625-1129831 GCF_000754665.1 Bison bison bison
TTATCCAGCCATAAAAAGACAGAATGCTACAACTGGGATGAACCTTGAAAACGTTAAGAGAAAGAAACCAGACACAAAAGGTCACATATCGGAGAGAATGATCACAACAGGGAAATTAGGAGAAATATCTGAGTTTGTGGGAAATAACTGGCTACACACACACATTGAGTTTGGGGTGGAAGAGAGGCATCCAAACAAACACCTTTGTTTCTGTCTCTAAAATAATAACAACCATATTTATTGATTACTTGCAGTGAGCCAGACTCTACTAAATCTTTACATATGTTATTACAGCTGGTGTGATCTGCATTATAAAACCCAAAGTGAAAATGCAGTCTCTTATTCTCTAATTTAAATTTAAGGCAACCCAAGTCCTTATATGCTATATTCAGCAGAATATCACCCGTTCTCAGGCTTCCAAGGTGGCACAGTTGGTAAAGAATCTGCCTCCCAATCCAGGAGATCCAAGAGACACAACTTCAAACCCGAGAAGATCCCCTTGAAGAGGAAATGGCAACCCACTCCAGTATTCTTGCCTGAAAAATTACATAGATAGCGGAGCCTGGCAGGCTACAGTCTGCAAAAAGTTGGACACAATTGAGCATACACACATGCATGCATGCACACACCCTTTGCCATGTAGTAGCTGAGTACAAGCATTTCCCTTTCCACTGTATTGTCTGAAAGCTTCAAAGATACACCTTCTATTTAGAATGAACAAACCCTGATTCCTACTTCTAATCCCAGAGGAATCTTGGTGACTGTAGTTCAGTTCAGTCACTCAGTCGTGTCCAACTCTTTGCAACCCCATGGAATGCAGCATGCCAGGCCTCCCTGTCCATCACCAACCCCCAGAGTTTACCCAAACTCATGTCCATTGAGTCGGTGATGCCATCCAACCATCTCATCCTCTGTCGTCCCCTTCTCCTTCCACTTTCAATCCTTCCCAGCATCAGGGTCTTTTCAAATGAGTCAACTCTTCACATGAGGTGGCCAAAGTATTAGAGTTTCAGCTTTAGCATCAGTCCTTCCAAAGAAATCCCAGGATTGATCTCCTTTAGAATGGACTGTTTGGATCTCCTTGCAGTCCAAGGGACTCTCAAGAGTCTTCTCCAACACCACAGTTCAAAAGCATCAATTCTTCGGTGCTCAGCCTTCTTCACAGTCCAACTCTCACATCCATACATGACCACAGGAAAAACCATA